>NC_090927.1:927083813-927386844 GCF_040938575.1 Ambystoma mexicanum | reverse complement strand
GAGACTAATGGCTTAGACCCACAACAATCAGGGCTTATCCCGAGAGTCGAGACGAAGCTAAATCTATTTCTGATAAATATCCTGAAAGGGAGTGCTTTAACAACTCAATCAAAAATATATATCACTTTTATAGATCTGAGAAAAGCATTCAACATGATAGACAGGAAGTTATTATGAGCAAACATGGAGAGTGGGGACTGCCCTAGGGAGATATCGGGACCTATGAAAGCTCTATACTCCTCTACTAGAGTTCAAATTAGATTGAATGACCAGGGAATGACCAGGGAACCTTAACAAAAGAAATGCCCATGTACTGAGGAACAAAACAGGGTTTCCCTCTAGCTCCCACTTTATTTAACTTCTTCTTGGCAGATCCAAGGACCAATGAGGGCCAGGCTAAACATAATACTTGTCCTCCACAGATCAATGGCCAAAAAAGATCACGCATTGTATACGCAGATGATTTATTCTTCATGGAGCAAATGGAGGTCTACACAGAGCTTTAACAACAGAACTACAACAATATATGAAAAGGAATGGCCTAGAAACAAATGTCGCCAAAACTAGCATTCTAGTCTTAGGGTAGACAGAAGAAAACCTTTAAATGGTACTTAGACAACCAGGTTCTTTCCCAGGTCACTTCAGCAGTATACCTTGGTTTACGTATAAACTCTAGTTGGGCAGATATTCTGCGCCAGCAAGATTTGAAAATAAAAGTAAAAGTGCTAACGGCTCAGGGCCGATTGATTTATAGGAAATATTGTAGATTTTCCATCCTACCAATATTGTCCTTTTACAAAACAAAGGTAGTGGCATGCTTGACGTATGGAGCAGAGGCTTGCACTTTTACTCCATGGAAAATTTGGCGAAAACTAGAGGCTTTTGTTTGGAGGAAGATATTGAGACTACCCCAAAATGTCCCAATAGCAGTGATTAGATATAAACTTGGGATGACATTGATCTATGCCAGCTCGGTCTGGAAGTCGCTATCTCTGTTTAGAAACTGTATGTTGGAGCCAAAGCCCTAATTCTGCAACTGACCCTAATTCTAACACTGAAAACACATTTAAAATATAACAAGCTCCGAGACCAATGGGAGAAAATATGTCTACCCCTGGTGGACTCCTTGGGTACTTGTTTGGACACCCTTCTATCAAATCCGTGGAATTTCAAAAAACTTAAGAAAGAAGATGATTGGATTGGGACTATGAGGGCAATGGGATCATACCTTTGTCAAAGTCATCTGAAGAGCATAATGAAAGCGTATGACTCCCTGCCCAAATACCTGAAACATTTTCCATCTGAATGGTATAGAACACAATTTGTGAGATTTTTTGGAAGATCTTACCGACAAGACAAATCTTGAAATTATATGGACAAGTCCCGAACTCCAAATGTAGATTCTGCAACTCACAGGAAAATCTTGAAACACTAAAACACACTGGGCCTCATTACGAGTCAGGTGGTAAAAGTCCATCATTACCGGCATGCTGGTATGAAAGTGTTCGTGTTGGACTGCCCCCATAATTAATGGGAGATCACGAATCCACGTGTACGCGTGTACCGGCATGCCGGTAATGGATGCACCACCTAACCGGTAAAATCCACCCCCCCGATAGCGGCATCAAGGAATCCATTAAAACCTCTCCCGGCATCATTGGCACCCTAAATAACGGTATAGCTAATAACAGTACCATAAATACAGTACCGTCATTACCAGTACCGCCAATACCGGTACCAGAAGTAACGTCATCGCACTGGAACAGGAAACACACCGACGGCCATCTTAAAAAACACAATCCATTGCAATCATCTGCAGACAGGACCTGAGCAGCCAACTTCATAACCCCTACTGGTGCACAGTGGCGAAAGTAGCCAAGAAAGGCACAGCATGTATGCAAAAACCGCGTTTCAGCGACAAAGAGCCAGATATGCTTGCTGATACATTAGGAGAGCAGGCGGATGTGGTCTTCAGTGCAGATCTGTGCTGTCCTGCACAGCTACTGAAGAAAAGAATATGGGAGGAGACTGCCAGAAAAGTGAGTGCATTTGGAACCACCGCACGGTCAGTAAAGGACTGCAGGAAGCGGTGAGATGACCTGCGCCTAGGAATCCAAAACATTCTATCGGCCAACTGCAGCTAGGGGCTGGCAACAAGCGGCCGTCCAAACTCGCTCATAAAGCTGTTGAGGTGGGAAGAGACTTGCAGCTAAACCATTGACATGGAGGCCATTGAAGGTGTTGGTGGAGCGGAGTATGGAGTCCCATCATCGGCTGATGAAGGTGAGTGACCATTTGCGCACCACACAAGTCCCCACAAACACCTGACATCCAAAGTAAAACGTAGGCCAAGAAATGCAAACCTGATGAGAACAAATACATGGCCCATCATACACACATGCACACATACACACATCCCAATTGAGAAGCTTGACCCACCACTGTCAAGTCAAAATGCATGCTGCAGGCCGCTCCTATACCCAATACACACCCAATACACAAAAAATAATCACATTTCACACAGCACGCAAGCCACAACACACCTTTTGGCCTCACAGCAGACACCATGGAAAACATAACTACACCTGAGGGATACCAATACTATCCTCTCCCACAATCTTGCAAGCACCCTGTCCACCACGCCAACAGGCATGCAATGAACCACAAGGCCCAAACTGCACAAACAACAATGTATGCATGATGCAAGTATCTCCATCACTGATGCCCTCCCTCTCTGTCCCCCACAGGCACCGATGCAGACAGCGATGAGGAACATGTAGCGCCACAGCCTGCCAGGAGGTCCAGGGGTCAGGAAAATGGGTCCAGGCCATTTACGTCCATGGCCACAGGGATGAGCCAAGGGGCTCACAAGGCACACGCCAGTGCCCAACCAGCTGCACAGCCACTAAGACATGACCAGCAAACACCTACCCCTGCACCCCTGGAGACACACGTCTCACAGGATGAGCCCACATCTGTGGAGACAGAGCATGAAGGCACACAGTCGGCAGTCACTAGTTCTGTTTGGGAGGCAGCTGCATCCGCACCACATAGTGCCAATGAGGACGAGGGGCATGAAGAGTACACCCATGTAGGAAGCATCTTGTCGGGGGATGTTGTACAAATGCCCAGCCCGCAGGACACCCCACAGGGCACCCCTCACCACGAGCCCAAAGGCGAGGGCAGACATGAAAAGTGGGCTCCATCAGAGGACATCCCAGTATTGCCTACATCAACACCAGCCAATCAACCATCCACCACCACCGCAATATGGGACATCGAGGGACTTTTATCAAGGATGGAGGGCCGCCAACAGGAAATGCACAAACTTGTAAAGCAAAATATTGCTGATGGAGAGGCAATACGACGTGCGATGAGGCAGAACACTGCGGCCATCATCAAGGCCGTTAACAGAAATTCCAAGCGGGTCCATGAGGCCTTTGCTACTGTGGCCCAGATTCTTGCGAGAATGGCCAACACCATGGAGCAGCGGCGTCCAGCAGCAACCGAGCCACAGCCATCAACTTCATTGACTGCCACGCTTGTCAGCTCAATGGAGACCAGCCCTATGCGCAGGTCCCTGCGCAGCATACGGCGCACTGACATGCAACCCACTCCTCCGAAGAGGGGGTGGCAGTAGCAGGGGTACCCTGCAGGTGTTGACTGGCAGTGCATCTCGACACATGTTGTGCACTTGATGTTTGGAGGTGTTGAGGGGGGAGGGGGGAGGCTAGAGGGTGTGTGTGGTGGTGTTAGGGGGGAGGCGGGAGGGGGAGGCTGAAGGGGGTGTGTGGGATTTTGGGAGGAGGGGGAAGGCTGGAGGAGGTGTGTGGGAGTGTTGGGGGAGGGGGGAGGAAGGGAAGGGAGAGGCTGTAGGGGAGGTGTGGGGGTGTTGAGGGATGGGGTATGGGGGAGGTGGGAGGGGCTGTGTGGGGGTGTGTGGGCGGTAGAGGGTTCATTCATGTTGTAAATAACTTCTGTTCAGTACACCCGTTGTGAAAAATATCACATGACTGGACATTGCTTCTTCAGAGTGTGTCAATTTATTGCATGACAGTGCACAGTGCAAATTCATCCCCAAACCCAGTGCCCATATTCCACCTGTCACAGTGCTCAGGGTCCCACATCCATATCCCCCTCTGCATCCCACTGCATCAGAAACTATGGTTTATCAATGATTGGTGCACAGCACGTCCCTCATGTGCATCGCAGCCTGGGCAATGTGCAACATCTACTCCTTCCTCATCTTCTTCTTCACCTGGTGGTGGCTGGTCCATGTCACGTGTCAGAGCAATGTTCCACCGGATGCACATGTTGTGCAGCATGGCACATACCATGATGATCTTGCTCACCTTCTCAGGACCCTAAATGAGTGCGCCACCCGACCTGCTGAGGCAGCGAATCCGTGCCTTCAACAGGCCAAAGGTCTGCTTTATGACCACACTTGTGCGTGTATCGGCACGATTGTAGTCCTCTTCGTGTCTGTTCTGTGGATTCCTGACAGGGGTGAGGAGACACAGCTTCAGGGGATAGCCAGCATCACCTACATGGGAGCACAACAAAGTATGTGTAAGGGTATTTCTTCTATTCCAATTGTGCTCAGCCTGTACATCGTTCATGCTAATTTGTAGTATATCGTGAATGGCAGATATTGACTTCACATCTGCGCAAATATCTGCCCTGTACACAACTTGGCACTCCATGGTGCTGGTCTTGGGTGACGTACATGACTTAGGGACCTTGACATTGGAATCACCAGCCACCCAGATAGAGTGACAAGGTCCATAATGTACTCACATGTGAGGGTTGTGTGGCAGAGGATGAGACCAAATGCAAGTAGGGCAATGTTTGATGCATTAGGCTAATAGCCAATGTGATACAGCTTGTTTATTCTATCATGCTTTTGGATAATTGTTGACGCCATGCACATGTCCCTCGTCGTCTTCACAACAGTCACAATGGCACAATATGATTGTTGGTAGGGTCCCCTAGTGTAGCGATGTGTTCCTTGGATGTTGCAGGGTATCGATTTGCATGCTGGTACTCATGTGCTGTGGGTGATTCCTGCACCATTCGCACCCATGTAGGTGTTGTTCAATACTTAATGGCTCCAATTTGAGGCATCCTTGTAACGTGTTTTCACATTTGTATTCATCTGCACATGTTGTCATGGTGTTATGCAGTGTTACTGTCGTGGAGGGGCAGTGCCAAGGGATTTCCCTGAGGGGGAATTCATACTGCACGCTCATGGAAGCATGACCTGCGATGTCATCCATCCATGACTGCATGATGGTGCATTGTGGTGCTGTGGGTACGGTCAGGTGCTGTTCAGTGTACAGATTCAGGGGTGTGTGCTGATTGTGAGTCTGACATTTACACATTGGTGTATGGGCTGAATAAGTCGGCCTACATTTTCTGTGTCATGCATCTTATTTGTATAATTATGGGAACAGTGTTTGCCAGCATGGACAGTGTCCAGACACCCCATTAAGGACACTCCCATGGCCCAGAGGGCAGACAGGTTGCATATGCATGTACCCCACCACACAATTCACTTCCATGGCCCAGAGGGCAGACAGGTTGCATATGCATGTGCCCCGCCACAATGCACTCAGATGGCCCAGAGGGCAGAGATGTTGCATGTGCATGCACCCCCCACAAATGCACTCCCATGGCCCAGAGGGCAGACAGGTTGCATATGCATCTACCCCCCCACAATGCACTCCCATAGCCCAGAGGGCAGACTCACCCAGCAGCCAGACACGTCGTGCAGCATCTCGTTCCATACAGCGGGGTAGAGAGGAGTTCCACAGCACCATTGCATCATGCGTGGATCCTGGGAATCTGGCACAGCAATGTGTTATCATCTTGGTGGCATCACACACCATCTGCACATTGATGGAGTGGTATAGCTTCCAATTGCTATACACCACCTCCACGGCACGCAGGACTACCAACTCCACGTGGGTGCAGTTGAGGGCACCAATGACATTGGGCATGCCTGCCAGTGCATAAAATGCTATTTTGGTGTCATTCACCTGCTGTTCTGTCTGTGGTAGGGATATATGGGCCCTTGCATGCTTTAGGAGTCCATCCAGCACTTGGTTTAGCACACCGGAGAAACATGGTTGCGAGATGCCATGCAGCTGCCCCACTGTGTGCTGGAAGGTGCCTGTGGTTAGGAAGTGGAGCACAGATGCCATCTTCAGCAGAGAGGGGATGGCGGTGTGGATGTTGATCAGGCTGACCAAGTCTTTGTGTATTAGATCCACTATGGTGGTGATGGTGTCCCTGTCCAGGAGGTACATGGTGTGGATCTGTGCTGGGGTTAAGTTGAATGGACTGGCCCTTATGCGAGGGATTGGTGGCTGCCTGCGGGGAACCACTGCCTGCACTGGTGGGATTTTGGGGCAGTCTCACCCTCCTTCTCCTCCTGCGTCTCCTCTGTACTCAAGGAGTAGCAGTGCAGGCATGTCCTCCAGCTCCAGTATCGCAACTGCAAGTGGAATCATTTTGGTATTGGAAAGGGTGTGGTGTGTGGGTGTGCTCCTTTTGTGCATGGCCAGGCCCTATTGCCTCCACCTATGTTGATTGTGTGCATCTGTGGCAGTTGGGAACTCAGCAGTTTACTATTAACGGGTGATCCGCAATGCTGGTTTTGCCGGCATCATGGTGGGCCTTCTTACCAGCATTTGGATGCAGGAATGTGCATTTCCGTGCAACTCGTAATGTCGTCTTCCTAGCGGCATGCCAACATTCCTGGCACGGCGGCTGCGTGCCCGCGTGCATGGTGGCGCACGGCCACAATTGGTCCCTGTCAATGCCGGTAGCACAGGTATCCAGGGTTGTAATACACCGGTCCAGTAATGGAAGCCGGTATTGCATTACCAGTATTGTTATTACCGGAGCACCAACCTTGTAATGAGGCCCATTGTTTTGTTTAGCCTGGAATTAGAAGAGATGGGCAAGAGGTACATTGGCAAACTCATTGAGGGTAGATGTATGGGAGATGCTGAAGCTACCTGGTCTTGCATTACAGCGGGAAAATCATGTCCATTGACATATGCGATTATCCAGTTTCTAAAAGAAAGCTTAGGGGGGACGATGAATGGCAAGTTTTAAAGTGGGAAAAGAGAGGGGGAGGGGATACTCCCTTAATATTTTTTGTTGCTGTTATTTGATGACATGGTTGCCTTATCACGATAAAAGTTGGGAGGTCACTGGAATGTATGAGCCGACTTATCTGGGTTTTCTCTTTATGTTGTTGTGATTTCTGGATGGAAAGATAAAGGTTTGTAAAACTGAACCATAAATCTTTAATAAACATTTTTTTTTTATTAAATCAAAAGTTCTGAGGGCAGGTTCCAATGAAATTGGCTGTGAAGGCAGGACAAAGGAAATCCAGCAATATACAAGTTCTAGCTCCAAAAAGGCCACAAAGAAAACAAATTGCGGCCACTGAACCCTGCTCTCCTTGGTGGGGGCAACAGGTGAGTCAACCAGATTTCGATGGGAACAATGCTGGGCCGGCTTGATTGTGGACTGCTGTGTGGATGAGGTGGTGGTTGAGGGGACTGTGGAGGCAGAAGTGGTACTCCCAAACCATCCCACAAATTCCTAAATGTGGCAATGGTCTGCCACTGCCAGCCCAGCTACCCAGACAAAGTTGCGTGCAACTGTGTGTGCTGCTAGTTAGCTGCTACCACCAGTCCTATAGGGGAGAGGTTGGAAAGGGCATTGACATGAAATGCAACATATAAGACACCATAGGCATGTACATATGGATAACTGTGTCTGAAGTGTAGCTCCTGGGCCATCTGTGTTCCATCCCAACCCGCGTCTTAAGCAGCAGACACAGCATTGTCTGCCTAAGCAGCAGCTGCATTTTGTTGTCCCTCCTGTGTCTCCTCCAACAACTTCTTCCTTAACATGTTGGGCCAACTGAACTCCTTCAGCACTGCCTCATGGCCTGGGGCACGTGTAACCCCATGGTAAAACAAGTATCTCTCAGTTACCTTTTATTTTCTTCTACTCATGCCTGGTCTGCATGTAGGGCTGATAGTGACTACATGATGGTCACTAGGTCACTTTTAGCTATGAGGGCAGGAGCGAGGAGTAGAGAAGGCAGCCAGGGGCTGAGGCTTCAAATGTCTGTGTAGAGACAGAATCAGGGTTTCCCAGAGTACTTACAGTCCCCTTCCTGGCAGGTAAGGAGAATGCTCGTCAGGTGGGATGCAGCCCTTGATCACATGCAACATCTGGCAGATGGTCCCTACCCTCAGCTGCTGTAGAGCTGATGTGGCTGCATGGACTATGTTGCTGGCACGGATGGTGGTGATAGGATCAATGTAGCCCTGAGGATCAATAGGTTAGGTAGTGGTCAGGGATGTGCTGGTTTTGGCAGGTGGTGGAATACCTGGTGGCGGAGAAGGTGTTCCTTCCTGGGTTCATGGTCCAGGCTGTCTTAACTCCTTGACTGGGTGTTCACTCACCTTCTTCCAATTGTTCTCATCCTTAGGGTCATATTTATCCCCAGTCAGTATATGTACACTGTTAGTATGGAATGTTAAATGTGAAAACAATACTTGTCATAACATATTTGATTCTCTTTCTATCAGCACTATTACTGTTTCCCTCAGTGCTTTGAAATGGTAGTAAGATTGATCCGTATGAATTGTGATCTCAGTCTAGTGTGCCCATTAGGAATACATGACTGCACTAATGTGGTCAGTAAAGTGTTGTCACACCTCTTCTCAAAGCTGAACAGTTGTAGTGCACATGAAAGTGTTGTATAGCAGACACAGAAGAATATAGAAGGGATCTTCCTGTCACACAATGCTGAGCAAATGTCCCATGGAAATTCTTACCTCATGTGCACATTTCTATCTTCTGGTGACATAATTGCCATCAGTATCTACCTTTTTGATATCATGGTCATAGGCCCACCCGCCTGGGCATATGTTGGCATGGCCATGCTATCTGTCAGACAGGATACAATCTAACAAGCAGCATAGTGTGATTTAATTTCTTGATTGATTGTCATGATGACACACTGACCGCCATGCATTCCCCCTTTTATGTCTTTGGTCTGGCATTTGAGTTCTCAGGATGGAGCACAAATAGTGAAACACATATTAGTTTAAGCATGAAGGAGCGTCACAATTTCACATGTTAAATGGCAACCATAGACCCCTTTATCGATACGTTTGGAAAATGATCAATTACTAGCATAAATGTTGTTGACAATACTACTGTGGCTAATTAAGACAATGATGTTTATTTTGTGTCTCCTCCCCTGTGTCTAATGAGGCATGCTAACTAATGACTGATGCGCAACCTTTTTTCTTCCCTATCCCATTCCTATCCCTCTAATCGCTAGGGTGTCAATTCTACAATTAGTGGGATCTATGGTTCTTACAGGGATCAATTGTTGTGGTCAGTTTTGATGGAGATTATTATTATTATTATTATTATTATTATTATTATTATTATTATTATTATTATCATCATCATATTTACCGATGCATAACAGAGCCCTTTTCAGAGGTAACAACAGAACAGATATACAGTGGGGGGTAGGATACAGAGGGACACAGAGGATGGGTACAGCTGTACTGGTGGTGGGAAGGAGAGGGGTGTACAGTGTCTAGCAAGTCAGGTGTCGCAGGGGATGATCTGATGGCTTAGGTGTTGAGGAGGAGAGAATCCTTGAAGAGGTGGGTACTGAGTTATTTTCTGGGGGCAAGTCTGATGCTGACATGGAGGAGGTTCCATAGTCTTGGGGTATAGGCAGTGAAGGCTTGTTTTCTGGCCCTTTCCTTTTTGCAGTGGTGGATTTTAAGTCTGTACATGTCCTGGCTTCTGGTGGTGCGCTGTCCACTGAGTTTCTCTGTGAGATAGCTGGTTGACTTGAGGGTGACTGCTTTACAGATGATGCAGTTGCGTGGCTACTGCTTTCTAGCTGATCTTACCAAGGAAGAGAAGATGGGTGAGGGGGTGATAGTTACCTAGGTTGTCACGATCCAGAGTGGGCTTCTTTAGTAGATGGAGGATTTGCTGTGTCTTTACGTTTGATGGGAAGGTGCCTTGAGTTAGGGAGTTGTTGATGATCTCCAGGTAGGGAAAAAGTGCATCTGTGGGGAGGGACTTGAGGATGAATGCTGGGAAGATGTTATCTGTATATGGTGCAGCTTTGAGGGCAGCCAGGGTTTCAAGGAGCTCCTCTGCAGAGAGTTTCTTGAATGTTGTTCAGGGTGTGGAGATTTCGCGAGGAGGGATGTGAGGTGGGTCTGTGGATGCAGAGTTGGTGTCTATGTGCGGGCGAATCTTGCAGTTTTTGTCCATGAAGAAGGTGTTGATGGCAATGCATTTTTCGATGGAATGTGGTATGGCGGAGTCAGGTAGCGGTTTGACGCAGTGCTTGACCGCTTTGACAAAGGCTCTGGTTTAGTTGTCAGCTTCTTCTATGGTGTTCTGATAGTAGGAGGCCTTCGCTGTGTTGATTAGTTGTCGGTGGGTTACTCGGATTCCTTGAGGAGCGCCAGGTCAGATCTGGTCCTGGAGCAGTGCCAGGTCTTCTCTTGTTTCCTGATGACTCTTGCTAGGGTTGTGTTCTTGCGTGTACCAGGGTGCTAATGGTTTTGGTTTGTGGGTGCATTGATTCAGAGGCACGTGTCAGTTGATGGAGGCTGAGAGGGTGGTGTTGAGTGCTTCCAATAGAATCGCTATTTATTTGGGGGTGTTCGGTCTAGGGTTGGTGGAGTTTGGCAAGGTCTTCTGTGAGGGCTTCCTCTGGGAAGTTCTTAAAGGACCTGGCAGTTTGTCTGATGTGTTTCTGCTGGGAGTGCTTAACTGGGGTGGTGTGCAGGATGTTGAAAGGCAAAGCAAGGTGTCAGACCAGTCAAACGGGAGAGGAGAGCTGTAGTGGAGGGAAGGCAGTGCGGTGATGATAAGGTTGAGGGTGTTACCTTTCTCTTGCATTGGGTCTTTTGTGTGCTGTGTGAGGCTGAGGGTGTTGAGAAGGAAGAGGAGGGCTCCCTTCATCGGTTTGGTGGCCTTGTTGCCTGGGATGTTGAAATCGCCTATGAAGATCGTGTTGGTATGCATGTGGGACATGGTGGTGTCCAGGTTAGTAACATCTCTGATGAAGACAGCGTTGGGTTTGGGTGGTCTATAGATGAGATCAAAGGTGACTGTGTCCATCGGGGAGAGTAGGAAGTGACAGGAGAGAGGACTTTGAAGGAGCCAATGTTCTCGACGTCAAATCTGGTGCAGGGCCATGAGGTCTTGTGAATGACTACAAGGCCTCCGCCTTCTTGTTTGGGCGGTCTCTGTGTTGGATGCTGTAGCCATGGGGACAAGGATATCTGGGATGTGGGTGGAGGTGGGTGCCAGCTAGGTTTCAGTGATGAAGATGGCATCAAGGTTGTGTGTAGTGATGAGGTTATCAGTGTTTTCTGCTTGGTTGATAGCTGAGCGGACATTGGCGAGCATCAAATTCCATACTGTGGACTGTGAGCGGGAGCCGATGGCCTTTGAGACTGATGTGTCTGAGGTTTCGTAGAGACGGGGCGATGACGTTGGCGTTGCCTGGTGATGGTGGGGATGCCCTGTGGGGACAGAGGGGGAAAACACATGTCAGTGTGTGTTACCTGTTGTTTTAGCAAGGGTTTGGTCCCTGGGTCCTCCTGGCCGAATTAGGTCCAAACAGGAATTGCCCTTTCTTCATCTGCCCTTCACTTCAGATGCCCCTGTCAGAAGAGTTAAGAGCATAAAGGAAGAGGCAGGGATAAGAAAGTGGATGGGGCTTAGGCCAGGTGGCCTACATTCACTTGCACCTGCTCACTACCTCCTTTCAGGGGAGGGTTGGTTCATACACAACAGTGACTGTGTACTACTGCACACAAGGAGTGAGTACTGTCGCGATTTAGATACACTGACAACCAAACATTGCATATAACCATTGTCTACTATGTGTGCATGCACACTCAAATGGGGACTGAAGAGTTCTGGCATGAGGAATACACCCTTGAATAGTACACAAGTTCCTTGCATGCAGCCTGCTACCTGCACAATTCTACCTCTACACTATGGTGAAAGTGACAGACATGCAGTCACATTTCGTTGGCATGTGACAATAGCTGGTGATTCCATGTTACACTTACATGGAGCACTGTACTGATGTCCGGGGCTTGGCGCTTTCTTAGTTGAGTTAACTGACTCTTCTTTTGTTCCATTTAAAGCACACAACACTATATTTTCTGCACTGATGGAGATGATTATCTCTGGATCTTGGTGTGGGATCTGGTATCTCCACTGACACTGAATCACATGTCTCTCTGCACAGGACATATTGCACAATGTCTTTAAGGTATGTGCAGAAAGACAGGAAGGAATTGGCACAGAGTCACAGGGCTCCATCACAGTTCACTGGGTGCTGGCACATGTGTTAGTGTGAAAGGATTTTAGCGCATGTGCACATTTGAAGCACAGATACATGGCATTGCTCACTTGGACAGATGTCAGCTCACATCCTTGTTCATTGTCTTGCTTGCATTTTGTTAACTCGCCTGCTCCTCCAACTCTGTCAAGGCCTGATGACTATCATGGGCTGCTACTCCTATGACCACATCTCCTGCCATGGGGTTAGGGGCTGCTGTGTTGAGGGTATTCCTGCAGCTTTCAGAAATGAGCTTCTGCAGGTGTCTCATAAGTGCTTGCCAGAGCTTCCAGGCATTGGCCAAGCTGTGTAGGGTGGTTTTCACATGATTCATGCCTGATGGACTGCCACAGCTTGATGCGCTGGCATATTGGGTTCTTGGCACAACTGGCCCCAGTGCAGTATTGTGTCTCCTACACTTAACTACACTTTACACTTTACCTTTAGTTCATCATCAGAGAACTTGCCCTTTCATCTCTTGAGCGTAGTCCTGATGGTTTGGCTGCTGAAGGGGGTGAGCAGATTATGCAGGAAGAAGGCAGCAGGTTGAAGGAGCAGGGATTTGGATTTCAGGGGGTGTTGCAGCAGGACACAGGAGGGGGACAATAAGGAGCAAGCTTGTGAGGTTGCAGGCAGCCCGTTACCATATGGTGGAGCAAGGAATAGTTGGTAGGGTTGAATGGGTGCCACAGCAGTCTTGGTTTTATGAGAATGAGCAGGGGCTCAGATATTGGGATGAAGAGAAAAAAGAAAGCACAGGGTCCAACCGAAAAAGCTGAATATTGCAGGGGGCCAGTAGCTAGTGCAGGTTGCAAAGTGGCTGTTCACCATGGGCAGTATGGCCGATATGAGGACACTTCTGAGGGCTTTGGAACCGGTTTTAGGAGGAAATTGAGCCTTCCTTGGGTTCTTGCTGTGCTGCTCTGCCTGGGCTTTGCTCCCAAACTGCATGCAGCTGGGGGTGAAATTCAGGCACATTGCGAGTTTGTTGCGAGTCAGCTATAAATCCACTGAATTACTGGCAAACTCAATTATTGTTACCACCACTTGGTCCCCTGGATTTACCACAGGATTAAAATTGTTGGTACGGTAGTGTTAATCTCCATTTTCGGAGTCCATAGAACCCCATGGGGACTTTGACCAAATAACTGCTGGCAGTAATTCCTTTGGCAGCAATTCTACTGATTTTGCTGATTTTTAGTGGTCAGGTGGAGGATTTACCTTCAGCTTCTTGCTGGAGTTAAATTCTCCACCTTAAGCTCAAACTTGTAAATCTGTGGTAAATCCAGGGGACTCAAACGTGTAGTATGGCAAGGGAGTAATTCAGCAGCGATGCAGCAGTAGCGGAATTACCACTGCATTACTGACGTTTTTACCTGCACTGCCGTACTTGTTATCAGGCCCATGGTCTTTTCGAGCAGATGTTATATTTCCTGTTAAATTCTAGTAAGATCTTTGGGTGAATCTTCAGATTCTGTGATCCACTACTAGTAATTCTCCTCTGCCCTTAGACATGGTGGTTTGTAGAAACATCTATGTATCTTCCAGTTAACGTGATCCATTTTAAGTCAAAGGTCCCTCTATTTTCAATCTGGGTCTAGGCCTTGTTGTTTCATCTGACAGATCTAATCAATATACCAGTTTTGGTCTGCTCTGTTGGTAGCTTTACCTTTGTGCTGTTTAAGAGCTGCAACTTTTTATAGGGCTAGAGAGACAGTCATTTCTAAATAGTTCAGGATATGCGAAAGGATGGAGAATACAGAGTTCGCACATGATTTTAGGACATTTGTGATGGTGTTGGGGTATGTTTTGCTTAAATATCTCAACTGGGAAAGTGAGGGGATTTTCCAGTTTCTTGGTAATGTTTGTGTGTGTTGCATAAATAACTACTGGTAGAATTCAGCGGTACATGATCTGACCATGGCCCTGATGTCTAGTTTAATATCTTCAACTATGGGAATGTGAAGAACTGGTTGTCTAGCCCTTGTTCTGCCACGTGGGTTTGAAGTTCAAGAAGTTGCCTGAACCATACCAGGTCAAGGTCCAAGATGATTTCCTGGGGGGATTTGTTTGGGAGTATCATCACCCGAAATTATGGCCTCTTTTGAGATGGAAAGAATGTGGTGTTCAAAGTCAAGAGTGTCTGCAGGAAAGGTAGATTATGCCTTTCAGAAGCATAAATTCAAATGACTTGTCAATGTGTCTGGTGATTTCTTTACTGGAGATATGAACAAAAATTTAAGAACAGGAGATGCATAGGGGCACTGAGCACTGAGCCCAATAGATGAATACAAAATATGTCATGTGTGACTTTGAATATGCAAAAATCGTCTTCGTCAACTAAGTAGAAATCTGAACATTTTCCTCATAAAAATTAAAGCAAAATAGCTATAAAGGGGTAAACACAAACTCAAGCAAATACCTGACTTAATTTTCAACATGTTCAAAAGAAACCCTCCACTGCACTACACCAGCAAAAGAGACCAATTGTTCACAAATCACCATACATGGACAATGCTGCTGCAAAATGATGGCTTCAACAAGAGCATAGCTCAGGGGCCAACATCCTCACCTTGGAAGCAAGATGACATGGAGCACCACAGGTTCGATCCCGGGGTCGCACTTAGAAACCTCTGGGTATTAAGCACCTTATAAATAACCTATCATATCATGACTATGACATACAAAAATCATCTGTGGAAGTTCAAAGCAGGAAACCTTGTTCCATGAGAACTGCAGCACTCACCACACTCCTACTCTGGCAGGGAATAACCCAGTAAACCAAGTTTTAGGTGCAAACAGACACACAATTTATACAAAGCCACAATAAAATGGAAGTAATACACCCACACACAATGGGGCCTTTATACAGCCAGGTGTAGATGCTTTCTCCTGAAATAACCAAATTATGGTCAGGATTACATATCAAAAGTACGAACATACTGTGCAACTACATGGACATGTGGACATGGTCTACCACATATATGATGAAGACAAAAACGAATGCATCATCCACAACCCACATACTTGCAGTCAACACATAAGTATCATGGATAACAGAAGTAGGCATGTTGCCATGCCCAGGTGAAAGAGCCACATTCCCATAGTTGCCACTGTTTACCAGATATTCATGCTACCCTCTGATGATGCCCTTACCATCACAGAGAGGCCATGCCCCGTTCTCAACTGGACAAGCGTCTGATTTTTCATAGATCTTCAAATAGACCACATCCAGCAAACTGCTGGTCCCCATAGCACCAGCGCCAGAGTTAGGGAGTTCTAATACAAGTGGCTTCTGTGCACACACATGTAATATAATCAACCTACAATCTGCCCCACCCGCCCCCCATTGTGGTCTCAATGGCCACATCATCGCATATGCAGCTGTCCCGATTGAGCCAGCCAAGAGACCACCTTGCCGCACAATATGAGGTCACTGGACCATTGGCAGACCAAACATCGGCTATACCACCCTGCCTAAGCCACCATTCTAACCATGAATTACCTGATGCCCAGCAACTTAGGCACATCACCATTGGCTGCCACTCAGTAACGAGTCCCACTCAGGAGAGAAAATCTTTGTGCATGATCACACCTGACCATACATGGCATCACTCAAAATACCTTCCCCAAATGGCATCCAGGCCGTCACATCCTCCGTCTGCTGGGGTCCAGTTGCTGGTGAGTCCACCCCTGCTGGACCTCCGACTCCTGACTGTGGCAGGGATGGGATCCCCACCGAGTTGGCTGCGTTGGTCGGGGCAGGTCCACAGGGGGCCCTGGCGGCATCTGGGCCAGAAGACGGCATGGATAACGACTGGCGCATAGCCTCCACAGAGGAGGAGAGGGTCACCAGAGTGCCCGACACATGTACGAAACCCCCGACCATGGCCGCTCCCAACTGGGCCACGTTGGCACGGTGCTCTTTGTGATGACGTGCATGCTCCCCCCGGGAAGCACGCACCTCATCACGAATGACACCCGTGCGCAACGCGACACCAATCAGGACCTTCTCCATACGGCCAGGGGTCCCCTCGGCCGCAGGTAGAGGGGAGTCAGATGACATGGACATCCCCCCTGCCTGCGGGCGGGCCTGGGATGGGGCATCCCTGCTGGTGCATGGTGGTGCAGTCACAGTGTCAGGGACAGTGACATGCACAGACACCTCCACAGCGACCTGTGCTGCCTCCTGCCCCTGCCCCTGGACTGCACCACTTGCACCAGCAGGGATGCCCCCACCAGGCCCCATGTGCGGCTCAGTAGCGGCCTCCTCCTCCTCTGTGGAATCCACCAACCTGGATGGCTCCACCCCGTCTTCCGCCATTGCAAGCCCCTGTGGGGGCTCACCCACCCCTTCCGCTGCAGCCATGGGGGCATCCCCGCCGCTTTGCTCCACAGCGCCATCTCTGCCCTCTTCTTCACTTTGCGCTGTGTAGAGGGAGACATAGAACACAAGCATCAGGGTACTGTACAATGGTCCCCTAGACAGGAAGCAATAGCAGATGAGTGGCACTGTCAAAGATCACTTCCATCATGTCCCTCCACAACACATGGGTCAGTGCAGGCAAAACACATGCAGTAACAGGCATGGCGCATGCTATGGACATTAGAAAACATGTCCAAGGGACTCTTGAAACATACAATGTTGTTTTTGAACTCACATGCATCATGGGTCATGCCTATCACATGCACACACTTCACTGTACTTTCATCCATCTGGACTCGTACACCCCAGACACATTGGATGCAAGGATAACTAGGCTGCATCAGTGATTCTGAACATTGTCACAGACATGTGTCATGCATCCATGGCATTTACAAGTCACAGACATGTACATGGCATCAGCACCCATCCCTCACCCCCACCCATGTCCAGGAACAGAGACTGGCATGCTCTCATGTGTCCATTCCGCATAGGGCTCCCCGTGTTGCATTTAAACACATACACCAACTGTGTGCTTCACACATTACTGGTCTCACATGCATGACCATGATGTCCCTGCACACACACACGCGTACATGGACTATGTCACACATACAGGCAAGTATCAGACAACCAGCACACTGCAACATGCCCTGTCCCACACAGCAATGCTTGGCCCCTTACCGCTCGACTCCAGACGGGTCTGCCTCTCAAGGACCTGGACGTGGAGCGCTGGGGATATGCGTTCCAGGACCCTCATCTGATCTTCCGAAAAGTGGCCCCGGCGCCCCTTAGCATCCGCTGCTTTCAAGCGGCGCGGGGCCTTGTTGAGGGTCCTGGACCTGAAGTCCTCCCAGCGCTTCTTGACATGATGGAATAGTCGGACTGCCACCCCCTCCGCGTTGATGGCAGTCACGATGTCCGTCCAGATCCTGTCCCGTCCTTCCTTGTCGGCGCGTGATGATCCGAAGAGGGCATCATAATGCCCCAGGACAAGCTCCACCAGGACACCAACTTCCTTCTGACTGAAGCTGGTGGCCCTCTGCCCCTCTGACTGGGGGTCGCCAGTGGTCTCGGATGGTGTTTGCCCTGACATGGCGATCCCCGAGGCAGGCGTGGGTGGGCAACTGGGTCCTGGGGCGGGGCTGTGGAGTGATGGTCTCCCAGTCGGGAGTCTTCTGTTCCAGCAGGGGTGGACACAGCAACTGGACCCCTGCAGATGGCTGATGTGCAGGCACCAAATGGCAGGGCACGGTGGCAGCAGGCAGGCAGGCAGCAGCAGATGGCTCGTGGGAGGCTGCTCGGGGCTCTGGGCGGCAGTAATTCAGCCTTTTGGGCAGGAGCGTGGTCTTCCATGTGCTTACGCGTGGCCAGCTTGATACGGAGTGATTTGGCACGTGAAAATTCTGCACGTCAGCGTGTAATTCGAGGAAAGGCCCTTAGCGAGGGCCTGTCGGAGGGTGCCCCTGGATGCTGGTGGGTGGGGGTGCTGGGAGACATGAGTGGGGGCCTGGTGGAGGGTGCCCCTGGATGCTGGGGGGTGGGGGTGCAGGGAGACATGAGTGGGGGCCTGGTGGAGGGTGCCCCTGGATGCTGAGGGGTAGGGGTGCCACACAGTTGCAGAAAGCATACACGTTCAGTTCATGTCTTGAGTACTGATTATTCCACTCCTCGCCATCATCTTAGATGCTTACTCTGGTATACATTTCACAAGGAGGGTAAACGGTTATACAAGGCTGCCTTAATGCAAATGCATATAGCTGATGACACAGATGTGTGGGAGATGTGTCCCTCCCTTCTTCCCTGACCATGTGGATTGGAGCCCACAGGAACGTACAACACCATCATTCCAGGCCTGTTGGATGACAGGAAAGCTATGTCTCAGATGAAAGAGCATTTGAGAATCAACCAATGGAATGGAAACCTCAATATCATGGCACTCCAATGGGGGCTAGGTAATAAGCGAATGGCATAGGAGTCCATCATAGGCTGTGCTCACATTGCAGAAAACACCCCCCAGTAAACTGGAGAGCATTGGGGGCCAGGAAGTGGTGGGAGCTGTAGAAATATGTGTGTTTGTATTCATTTATATGTTCAGCTAATGCAACATAAACAGTTTATTATTCCAGATGTACAACCCCACCCCACAATTCTGGGCAAAAAACTGTGATGGGTCAAAACTCAAATGTATTTAAAGAAATAACTCAAATTTAAACAATGGTTGTCTCCAGCTTTATACCATGGAAATCACTAGACTGTTTTCTATTCATGAACACTTGAATCTCACTATTCTCATGCAAGCATTCATTTCCAGAATCAATTTTTTTAATATATATATATATATATATTCAGTGAAAAAACTTTGTCAAAGGGACGTTATGGTTCCAAGTAAAACCGAAAAACCCTTGAAATTCGCCAGTTATGGTAAGCTAAGCAACCATAACTCGCGCCACCACCGTGCACTGCTAAGACTAACACCCAGGACATCAAAGATGACATCACAAATGTCATTGATGACATCACTGATGACATCATATGTCTGGCTCACTATTTTTTCTTTTGCTGACATATCTAGGCCACATGGTTTTCTTCAGTAACAGTCAGAAACTAAGAATGTTATTTTATTTGTAGACTTATCCTTCTAGTAGGTTCTTACAGTAATTCCCTTAGAGTACAGTCACATCATATGAAACATATACTTATGGGAAAACACAAGCTTGAAAGACAGCAATCCTTTTTGTGCATAAAGATAATCACTCGACTTATGAGCACTTTCTGATAGTTCTGTTGTTTTTTTTATGGCTGTACTTTCCCTGTATATGGTCATATTTGTATACATTGTACTCACACTACTTTCCTTAGGGTCCAATCACATCAAGTGATACATATACATAGGGTAAATAGCAGTTTTGAAACAGAGCAATCATTTATTTGCATGAAAGTAATCAGTTAAGTTATGAATTGTTTCTGCTGCTACTTGTGCTTTTTTGCTACCTTCACTTTCCCTGTATATACCCATATTGGTATGTGTTCTTGTGTCTTTGTGTTTTGTATATAGTAATGCTTATGTAATACATGGGTTTTATTAGCTACTTATTACATATTTCACAGTACACAAAAATCTATTAAGAAAACAATTATCATTTCATTATTCAACATATTAACATTGCAAATATCATACCTTCATCTTGTACTCTGCACACAATGTTATGTTTCTGTATGAGTAGCTTAGTATACTAGATAGAACCCCATAATAGGATGCTATTTATATCAATGCATCGTTCAATGCACTTATTAGGGTATATTTCTTGCAATGATTCTTGACACTTTTTTCGCAAAATAATAATAATCCCTTCTACACATATTTCATGAGAAGTACATACACATGTGATGTCATCAGTGATGTCATCAATGACATTTGTGATGTCATCTTTGACTTCCTGGGTGTTAGTCTTAGCAGTGCACGGTGGTGGCGCGAGTTATGGTTGCTTAGCTTACCATAACTGGCGAATTTCAAGGGTTTTTCGGTTTTACTTGGAACCATAACGTCCCTTTAACAAAGTTTTTTCACTGAATTTCATAGGTTTTTAGTAGCGCAACTTAACCATAACGTCCCTTTAACAACGTTTTTTTCACTGAATTTCATAGGTTTTTAGTAGCGCAACTTAACCATAACGTCCCTTTAACAAAGTTTTTTCACTGAATTTCATAGTTTTTTAGTAGCACAACTTAACAATAATGACTTTGACTTTATATACATGTCATATGGAACTGACTAGATCTCTTCTTATGAACTTGATGTCCGCAAACTTATTTAATGTTCGCGGACATGTTCGGAGAACGGTACCACTACCTACAAACTGTGGGAGGGGGGTGGTGGGGTATGTTTGATTGTTATATCATAATATAGGAACATTTAACAAATTCAAAAAGCAGCACACAAACACATTATATATAGTAATACATAAGAAATGTAACCCATATATGTAACACACTAACCATTCATTTAAATACAATATGTTCTGAAATGTAATATACCACAAGAAGATAAATTGGCTTCCAACATAATTACCTCACAGACACAACAGAACTGAGAACAAGAACAGACCCACTGAATACATAGGACTTATCTTACCAGAAATAGTAAGTGTACTTCATTTTACTCATATATTTATAAACTTTCTGTATTAGATTAAAAAATATATTATCTTTTTTTTTTCTCACAGAAATGTCTAATACTCTGGAATGGCTAGAGGACAATTTCCCACATCAAGAAATGTCACAAGATAGTGAAACTAATGGTAAACACTTTATAATATAAATCATTGATTTATTATTTTTTTTATATACATTTAACATATATATTATTTTTTTGTACAGAGCATACCAAAATAGAAAAAACTTCAGAAAACCCTGTTATGGATAACAGTCTTCACAATATAGAAGAAAAAATGGATGTATTGTTGGCTAATTTTAATAATTTAAAAACTTTTGTAGAAAATCATTTCAAACCAAAAACCTCGTACCATTGCCCCACATGTACATGTCCCTCCTCACCATATCCCAGTCAATTATCCCCAAACCCTCTCCATAATCCAAAACGTTTTGATGAGATTTCCATCCCTTCTTCACCTAATACCAATCATGTTGAAACCCCAAATTCTCCTGTTTTTGTTTCTGTTTCTGCCTCACCTTCTCTGTAATAAATTATTAATATATGTTAAATAAAGTTTAATTTTTATATTGTATTGTGAATAGTTTCCGTTTTTTTTTAAAAAACAATAAAAGTGTCCGCGGACAGTGCGAGTGTTCTGAAATGTTCGTACATAAACGAAAATGGAGGTTTCCTGAAGAACACCACACCTGTTCGTACTGTTCGCTAGCAAGTTGAAACTGTTCTAAAAACACACGTGGTGTCCTGAAATGTTCGTAAAGAAACACAAATTAAAGTGTTCTAAAGAACACTCTATCTGTCCGTAATGTTCGCTATCAACTTAAAACTGTCCTAAGAACACAATTGGTGTCCTGAAATGTTCGTAAATAAACGAAAATGATGTGTCCTGAACAACAGTACAACTGTTCGTAGTGTTCGCTAGCAAAATGAAACTGTACTAAGAACACACGAGGTGTCCTGAATTGTTCGTAAACAAACGAAAATTAAAGTGTCCTAAAGAACACTATACTTGTCCGGTACTGTTCGCTAGCATGTTCAAACTGTTCTAAGAACGCAATTGGTGTCCTGAAATGTTCGTACGTAAACGAAAATGGAGGTGTCCTGAAGAACACTATACCTGTTCGTAGTGTTCGCTACCCAATTGAAACTGTTCTAAGAACACAATTGGTGTCCTGAAATGTTCGTACATAAACTAAATTACACGTGTCCTGAAGAACACTATATCTGTCCTTACTGTTCGCTACCAAGTTTAAACTGTTCTAAGAACACACGCGGTGTCCTGAAATGTTTGTTTCACGTGTGACGCACTTTTAATTACTTCAGAACCCAAACAGTGTCCGTAGGACATCAATGCGCATGCGCTAACCCATCTCCATGCACTTGGTGTCCTGCGGACAGGCGCTTCCTTCGCGGACTATTTCGTGAATGGATCATATGACCGCGCCCACGCTCATCGTGTGTCCTAAATTGCGGACAGTGTTCGTGTCCCCGAACAATTTAAAAGTACATTTTCAGTTAATCCATAATATTTTTCAATAAAATCTCACCATGGCACAAGTCCCACATAGCAATCTTGAGTTTCTATTTACCTTTTGAAACTTTCCGATCCTTTTTTTGTGTTCGATCTGTCCGCGGACAGTGCGCATGTCCACGAACTGCGCACAAGCACCCCTATAAAAGACCACGCCCAAGAGTTTATTCCCATTGTGTTTCTGGCTATTCTTCAGAACACAGTTATTTTTGCTGCCACCTGCAGACTACACCATCATCGAGATGGCATCCTTGGCTGCTGAACTGCCACTTGGTGCTGCACCTGCTTCAGCACCACCCCACCACACCACCTCCCCAAGGGCCTGAAGAGGGGAACAGGAGTGAGGATGCAGAGGAGGAAGAAGAGGATGATGAGAATGAGGTAGAGGAAAACCCTACTGCCCGCACTAGGCATGAGTCTTGGGTGTGGCTGTTATTTACCATTCATGGAAATGTTCCTAAGGCTCGTGCGAACCGTGTTACCTGCAATGAGTGCAAAATGATACTCAGTCACGGGAAGCACGGTAAGTACAGCTTTGGGACCACTACTATGAAGCGACACCTGAGGTCATTTCACTCTGGGGCTATTCGCAGGGTTGTACCTTGCGAAGAACGTAGCAGGTTGATTTCCTCTACTTCATCCTCTGTTTCTGATCCTGTCACCACAAGGACCACCTCTGTGGGACAGCGTCTTCCTCAACCTGCCTCACAGGCCATACAGAATGCTGATGACCCTTACCTTTCGAGGGTCACAGTTGTATGTATGTACTGTGATACAGTACTCTGCAGGGGGGAGCGACTTCGGAGTGCTTTTGAGACTATCGTCTCAGAGCACGAGAAGACCTGCTTACTACCCAAATAAAACCCACTATACATCTTCCTCTCTCAGCTCGCCCTTTCTTATCCCTGTGGTTGGTGTCCCCCCCTTTACCCTCCTTTACCCTCCTCTCCAAGTGTGTCGTGTCTGAAAAACCAAAAAAAATACAAAATTAGAAAAATCAAAAAAAATAAGGCTCTTTTCAGAGCCGCCTTTCCCAGTTAAAAAATAGAAGTGAAAATAAATGAAGCAGGGCTCTTTGTATTTTTTAGAAGTCCGCGGACAGTTCGCGAACATTAAAAAAATTGGGTTGCTACTCCATCACAAACATTGTAATTTTCTCTGGAAAGAAGTGGTGGCTCTGAAAAGAGCCTTTGGGTGGTCTTTGTAAGTCAAAAATTGTAAATGCTTAACATCTACTTCAAAATCGTTGTTGTAATTCCAAAAAAGGTCGCAATGCATTTTGTACATTTCTCAGAAAAATCTGATTGCCAGCATAAGTAAGATGGACTCCATCTCTGCGAAAAATGTATGTACTACAAAACATAATATTTTCATTGTGAAAAGAAGACATGCCAAAATCTCTTAGAAAGGCACAAACAGCCTTATCAACATTGCGCCTTGCTTTTTCCATTTGTGGACCAAATGAAGAAGAACAAAGCCACATTTGTCTCTGCGCAATCCGTGAAAATATCACTTGAGAATTAGGAAACATGTCGATAACCTTCCTAAGTCCTTCTTTCATAGAAAATTGCAAATAAATTCCAGTCACATGTCCTAAACTGTTCCCTCCACAATGAATTACAATTATGTCTGGATGTTGCTCTGTCTCCAAAGTAGCACAGAGAGGTAGCAAGTCCAACCACTTCATTCCACGTACTCCATGCCAGTGGACTTCCACATGTGGGAATCCAAGATCTACAGCTACTCCACAGCTTTCTGCATGCACCTTCAACCAATGTATCCACGAATCTCCTAAAATCCAAACAATCTGTTTTCTGAAACACACAGCCATAGCTATCTTTTGTTCTCTCGGCAAAAAGAGTATCTGAGAAAATCTCTCCTGGCACAAGACACCCACGAAACTTTCCTGACCAATCCCTTTCAGTGCTTATTCTAATTTGCATGACTTCTGAACCCAAAAATCCCCGGATGTAACTCCCGATGTCCGCAAACTAGCGCCATGTCCGCGCGCATATATCGTAACATGAACAGCCCTTCTACCATTTCCACTACACTCTGCTTCCATTCCCTCATTGGATGTACCTCAAAAATCACATGACCATGCACCAATCACATTCAAGACCTCTACATCTAACTGCATCATCATAGATCAGCACTGCAAATGTACTCTGAATCTCTCTGAGTACAAGTGTCATATCATTGGCAAGCACCATCTACCAGAAATACTGTACAAGTCTTCAAGATTTCTACTTGCAGCTCCATGCATATCCATATGCATGAACACAAACTTCAGGTATGCATATTTTCTGTATAGTAGATGAACACATTTTCAAACAGACTTTTACCTTGTAAAATCTGTAAAATGAATTTACTGTACTTTTTTCAATTTCCTAAAATCAACTATCATTTATAAACCTTTCTACTATTTACTTTCTTTATACACACACACTCAAATCATGTTAAACTAACATTTTTTAAATGAAATATATAGACTACATATATTCAGACAAAATTGCATGCAAACACAATCTATGTTTAAACCTTTATAAAAATACTTATATAATTTCATATTTTTTGTTTTTATTTATTTATTTACTTAATTACTTTAAATTAGACATGACATTGAGGCGCTATTACCTAGAACAGTTTACTTACAGAAATAGTGGTATTCACTAATATATTATAAATTTCACAAGACATAGTAAAGATATTTTTTTTTGCTACAGTTAGTCATTCAATACAATTTGTTCATTAAGAACATATCATATGTACTGAACTGATGCAATGTATCTTATGTAAATAAATTAGTTTAATGGTTTTACAGAAGGCACTGAGGATTTCAATTAAAAAAAACAATATCTAAATTAAAAACAGTGCTATATACAAACAAAGTTACTAATTTGAAGCTTTTACAATTGCAGTGAAGACCAGTTTCCTGAAAAGAAGCAGCCAAATTCGAAGAAGAAAGAGAAACTAAGAAGTTACCTGTTAATTTTAAAAAAAAAAGTAAGTAAAATATCACCATAATATTTGTATTATTAATCAAATATACTATAACATTAATACAAGCTATTTTGGTTTCTAAAAGTAGAGATTTTGTACCATTTTGTCAAAAAACTTCCATGTCTTAAATGGCCCACAAATTTCTATTTTTGGACACACAAATTACCCAACTGAACCACTACAATTTTCATATTATAGAACAAACAACTGTTTTAATTGTATACATTAGATTTACTATTTGTACTTTTCCACACCACTAGCTGACTTTTTTTTGTCATCTGAACCCCAGTTTAGTAACACATAAATTCAAGAATACCTATCCCTACTAGTTTTAGTTCCCAATGCACAATCACACACCATTACATACATCTTTATCATCTTACTCAAACACTCATGCACACAGCACACATACATTCCAGAACACCCCAACCCATATCTTCTTTATTTTTTTCAACAGACCCTAAAGAATGCCTACCAAAAGTCAAGTCAGTAGAAAGCAACGCAAAAGTAGAGCAAATGAAAATAAAGGTGTCCAACATAAGCATCCATCTCCAGCAGAATTTGTAAAAAAAGTTGAAACAAAACAGCTAATACAATCATTTAGTGAAACACAAGAACTTTCAAGTACAACAACTTTGCTTCCTCTATCAAAATGTAAAACAAACCAAAAAACAATTAACAGAAAATCAGCTATCAGTACAGATAAAACTACTTTTTCAAATTTTAATATAGTGCAAAGTAAGCATACCAAGAAAAGTATTTTAGCCAAAATATACCGTCACAAAGTCCTTCAAAATCTTATAAAAACAGGAGAGAAATCAGGTTCAAAGCTTAAAACCTATCGTAGGAAATTAATCTTAGAAGCATTGATGGACAGTGCAATTCTTCTCAAAAGAAATGTTTTTATTTTACTGTTAAACAAAATGAAACAACTAACAAAACTAATAACTAAATTACAAAAAAGACTTCTCAATAAGCGAAATGACAACAGAAAGAACTTCTTAAGTATCTGCGGAGGTTAATGGAATCACACTACAAGCACAGAACCATATTTTAATGAAGAAGCGTACAAACAAAAGCAAACAAATACAATTGCCATAAATAGCAGTGGTTGAGGTTATGAAAAAGTGAATAATACCATAATGGAACAAGAAGTACTCCTTACAAAAATATGCCCTGAAAACTTAGAATTACCCCTCCATTCAAATGAATCAGAACGTTTAGTGTACAAATGGCCATGCACGTCAATGTGTAACATTCCCAAACAATGTTTCAAATATTTACGCCAATTCCTCAATAAATATGTAAAAAGCAAAGACAAAATCAAAATTAAATTACTGCAAAATATAGATACCTGTCCAGTGCGCAAGTACACAGGACTACAAGGACATTCATTGGCCTGCATTACAGGACCTACTTGTAAAACCACTTTCCATGATATCAAAAGGATATCAACACATCATTCAACTATAAGAAATCTAGTATATAAACTGTACTATGCTAAATGTCCTGCTTTAGCACTAGCAAAGTTAAATAACATCCTTCTACATGGTACAGCAAAAGACTTACTTGAAGAAATTCACTATAGCCAGAAAAAATATTTTGGAAGTGAAAGCCATTTACAGAATGAAATAGCTTTAAACCAATTAAGCAACAATTCTACACATGGCAACCTTTTGCTAAACACATACAAAAAAGAAATACTAAAATTTAAAAGTACATCAGCTGAAGTACCAAACCATGTATGTGTATGTTGCCGTAGAATTTTTTATAAAAGTAACACAAAAACTGTGGACCTATCATACAAAATAGAAGACAATGAAGATTCTAAATGGTTTGAATTAGCTCTCTACCTTGTAGCAGAAAACAAATATGAAATAACTGAGCCCTTAATACTTTGCAGTTATTGCACTACAAAACTTGACAACAACCAAACTCCTTCACGTTCTATCACAAATAATTTGGAATTATACCCAGTACCAAAACCTCTACAACAACTTAATTTATATGAGAGCATCGTAATTCAAACAGTACACCCATTTCAAGCAATAATAATGTGTCAGTATGAAGATAAAGAAGACTTAACTATACTACAATCAAAACTAAACAACGAGCAACGTAGCATTTTTCAAGAAGTAACAAAACAAATTGCACATGGTGTAAAACATGAAAATAAAGAATGTTCCTGCCATAATTATAAACCTATAGTACTGTACGTCAGTGGTGAAGCTGGTTCTGGCAAAACATTCCTAATCAAAATCATCAGTAAGTTCCTTCAACAATTGACAAACAACAAACTGTCAGCTGTTGTCACTGCCCCCACAGGTTTAGCTGCCTACAACATAGGTGGTTTTACATTACACCTATTACTACTATTACCAGCAGAACACCAGATCAAATTAGACTATTACAAACTTTCTGCAGAAGCTGCAATGGAATTACGCAGAGTATTGAAACAAATGAAAATGCTACTAATAGATGAAGTGAGCATGGCCTACAACCTGATGTTAGCTTTGATTCACCTCATATTACAAGAAGTACTCAAAACAGACTATGAAGAGCTCTTTGCAGGAAAACAGATTATTGTTTTTGGAGATCTGCTTCAATTAACACCAGTAAAAGGTGAGCCTATTTTTAAAACATTAGGACACAAACTCTGCCGTAAAACTGTTGGCAGCATTGGAAATGTCAACTTTTGGCAACATTTCGAATACAGAGAATTAACAGAAAACATGTGGCAATCTGCAGATCTCACTTATCCCAACATTTTAAAAAGTATCAGAGTTGGTATACTTCCTAAAAAAGCAGAAGCAATATTGAAAGCCCTGCACATTAATGCCCTTTATGGCAATAATGCGTGTGCTACAGATGTTATGGAACAATTAGCCCACAAAAATGTCATTTGTGTGGCCTTAATGCCAACTCTTGCAAGGTGTTTCAAATTCAATGAAATCATGCTAAGTAAAGAAATGCAACCAATCATGGAAATTAGCGCCACAGACAAACTAGATGTGCCTGGTATGACACTACCCATGTGTGACCAAGACACAACAAGACTAAATAGTTTAGAAAAATCGATCTCAAACACAGCAGGCTTAGAAAAGATATTAAAATTATCCTTAAATTGCAGAGTAATGCTTAAACGTAACCTTGACGTGGACCAAGGACTAGTTAATGGAGCACTGGGTACAGTTGTTGGCTTTCAAACATACCCTCGCGACGCCAAAATTCAGTTTGTCAATATACTCTTCGACAAACTTTCAGAAGTAAAAAGTATAGGACGCTCAACAGCTAGATTCCTTCTCTTCAAAGATATGTATGTACGCAGAGAACAATTTTCTCTAACTCTTGCATACGCAGTCACGATTCATAAATCACAAGGTCTTACCCTAGACAAAGCAATGATAGATATTGGTAACACAGTCTTTAAATAAGGCATGAGCTAAGTAGCACTATCACGCTTACGTACACTTCACGGTCTATTTCTAATCAACTTTGATGCAAGTAAAATAAACGCTGATATTCCTTGCATTTTAGAATACAATAGACTTCGCTCACTATACACCCCCCACCTAAACACATATTCTGTTCCACAAAAAGTAAAACGTTATAAAAGAAAAATAAATCAAACAGAAATGCAACAGGATGTCACTGCAAATCCTCCAAAGAGAGTAAAAGAAACTAATACTTCATCAAGTACCACAAGCAAAAAAGAATCAATTAGTGAAAGTAAACCAGGTACTTCTTTAAAGAAGGAAGACAAACTCCAAAAAAAGCAGTTTGATACAGAACTACCTGGACCATTTAAATTCTCAAATACAGTTGGTGTAAATTTCTACGCAAATGTAGCAATGAATATTCTATTTCAATTACCACCAATTGTTGACAACATTTACTTACACAGTACAGACCCATTGTGTTTGCAAATGTTAGTACTTCACAGAAATTCAGCAAACAATCCTGACAACACGTATAGTGTTTATGGAATAAGACAACAATTGGACTACTGTGCTGGAATGGTGAAATTCACTATAAACTCACAGGAAGATCCACAAGAATTTCTAATGTACTTACTACAAGTACTGGAAAACAAAAACATACCTATAAATGAAATCTTTCAGATTTCATACATGTGGAAACATACATGCACTCTCTGCAAAAATGTGACACAAGAAGAAATCCCCAATTAACGCTTCATATATATATCAATATCAAATTGTGAATCCATTCCATTTCAGCGACTTGTACAAAATGCAAACCATGGTAGATTATGCTCTACCTGCAATTCAGATAGTCGCTCCACGTTAGTAATACAAACACATAGTAAATACATAATACTAATGCTTCTACGTTACAATGCAGATGGTACCAAAAACAACTGCAAGCTGACTGGATTCGCACATGGTCAAATATCACTTGGTAAGAAAACCTTCACAACAATAGGTATAATCTACCACGCAGGATCCACAACCAATTCAGGGCACTACACTGCATATATAAAAAAGAAATGTGGATGGTTTGAATGTAATGATAGTACCATTACCATTACTCTAAAGCGGTGATTACCAGCAAATCTTACAAACGCTTATTTGATGTTCTTAAAACCAAAATTTGATAACTAAACTGTATTTAAACCCTAAGTAAACTTGTGTTAAAAAAATATAAACTGTTAGAATACTCCAAAAGCTATCTAACTGCTCAAAGATTCCACAACAACTAATCAGATAAATGAATACCACTAAATTAGACCAAAAAATACACAGTTAGAATACGCCAATTGGTATCTAACTGTCCAAAAATTTAACAATATCCAAATAGATAAATCAATACCACTAAAATATATCAACAAAATAGACAATTAGAATACGCCAATTGGTATCTAACTGCTCCAAAATTTTATAATATCCAAACAAATAAATATGTTACTGCTCCAATAAAATGCAACAAGCCAAAGTATAAAGCATTAGCCAGAAACAACAAGTGAACACTGAAAACAAACAAACAAATAAACTGTAGAATAACAGAAAAGGTTTTTTTTAATCCAACATGGATTTTTTTTTCTCCCACAGACCCAATGATTTTAGCAACAAATACAGAATACAGAAACTGTGCAAATTGCACAGTACTCTGATTTGTAATCTAATAAATATGAGGGTCTTTTATCACAGAAATTAACAAGAAATACATTTACTCCAGTTATTAGACCAAACAGTAAGTATACAATAATAAGGAGAACCATAGCAGCATATCACATCCATAGTATCTAATACCTTTGTTCCTTATACATTTGTTTTTCACCCAAAGTTATAAGTAAATATGAATGTGATATGCTGCGGTGGTTGTTGCACCCAAGACTCTATGCCCTGGCAACAACCACCGCAGCATATCACATCCATAGAGTCAAACATTTCAACTATGGTCTATGGAAACTTTTAATGTCCGCGGACATTATCAGGCCGATTCATGGAATTAATGTGCGCCGAAAAAACAGCACACGCGTGCGAAAACGTGCGATTCGCAGAGAAATAGCGAAAATCGCAGTGCAAGAGCGCTTATCGCACAGAAAACATTGCACATCAATTCATGGAAGTCCGTGCACGTGCGAAATGTGGGATGTGCACTGAAAAGGTGCGCGGTGCACGCTGGCGCACGCCGGCGCACAGGTCATCGAACGCCGTGAGATAAGGCCACAGCGAATTCGCACATAGCGCGGCGCACATAACAAAAGTAGGCGTAACACGGGGCGTCACACGCAGACTGGGGAACAACTCGTGAAAATGTGGGCGACACGGGGGAAGTACAGGAGGCAAGTGCGCAGAACCCCCACACGCTCGCCTACAACACGTATTCATGGAATCGAATAGGGAAAAACAGCGCACGGCCAAAGACGTGCACAGGCCCATACATGTCCGCCACACGAAAGCAGGCGGTAGCGTCCCTGCGCAGGAAAAAAATGTGCGCCAAAGTCCTACACGTGCGAGAAGGCCCACACGCGATTGGCCTGGGCGCGTATATTTCAGGGGTGTGCGAGAAGTTTCCCACACGATTGGCCTGGGCGCGTGTATTTCAGGGGCTCGTGGTTGTTTTCACACGCGATCGGGACTGGGGGAGCGGGGTACGTGTATTCCAGGGGCTCGCAGGTGTTTCTACACGTGATCGGGTCTGGGGGAGCGGGGTACGTGTATTTCAGGGGCTCGCGGGTGTTTTCACACGCGATTGGGCCTGGGGGAGCGTGTGCGTGTATTTCAGAGGTGCGCGAGAAGTTCCACACGCGCGATTGGGCTGCGTGCGGGCATTTCAGGGGTGCGCGTGAAGTTTCACATGCGATTGGGCTGCGTGCGGGTATTTCAGAGGTACGCACGAAGTTTCACACGTGATCTGGCCTGGGGGAGCGTGTGCGTGTATTTCAGGGGTGCGCGTGAAGTTCCACACACGATTGGCCTGGGGGAGCGGGGTATGTGTATTCCAGGGGCTCGCGGGTGTTTTACACGCAATCGGGCCTGGGGGAGCGGGGTACGTGTATTTCAGGGGCTCGCGGGTGTTTCCACATGCAATCGGGCCTGGGGGATGTGTGCGTGTATTTCAGAGGTGCGCGAGAAGTTCCACATGCGATTGGGCTGCATGCGGGCATTTCAGGGGTGCGCGTGAAGTTTTTCACGCGATCGGGCCTTGGGGGGAGCAGGGTACCACTCACCGTCTGCCTTGCGTGTAGAAGAACGCGTAGCCAACACCCGCTGTGAAGTAATAGCGTGTGAACCCCAACGGATGGAAAACACACGCACCGCACGAAAAGCACGTACAGAGCAGTGTAAAGGCACGCGGGATCTCCAAGCCCTGCCAGGGCAATGCCTGTGCGCGAAACGTCACAGACGCGCTTACGCTGTAAGGGCCTTTGGTCCAATGAAATATCGTACGCGTGCTGATGTGCTTACGCGCTAAACACACGGAAACCACGCTCCTGCCCAGAAGGCCGAATTACTGCCCCCCAGTACCCCGAGCAGCCACCTGCCTGCCTGCTGCCACCGTGCCCTGCCATTTGGTGCCTGCACATCAGCCATCTGCAGGGGTCCAGTTGCTGTGTCCACCCCTGCTGGAACAGAAGACTCCCGACTCGGATAACATCGCTCCACAGCCCAGCCCCAGGACCCAGTTGCCCACCCACTCCTGCCCCTGGGGTTGCCATGTCAGGCACATCAGCATCTGGCACCAGTGGCAACCCCCGGCCAGAAGGGCAGAAGGGGCACCAGCTTCACTGCCACCGAAGTTGGTGTCCTGGTGGAGCAAGTCCTGGGGCAGTATGATGCCCTCTTCAGATCGTCCCGCGCCAACAAGGAAGGACGGGAGAGGATCTGGGCCGACTGTGTGGTTGCCATCAACGCGGAGGGGGTGGCAACCCGCACCATCCAGAAGGTCAAGAAGTGCTGGGAGGACTTGAGGTCCAGGACCCTCATAAAGGCCCGGCGCCTCATGGAGGGGGGCCGGGGCCGCATGAGTTCCATCCAGTTGAGGGTCCTGGAACGCGTACACCCAGTGCTCCACGCCCAGGTCCTTGAGAGGGAGACCCATCTGGAGTTGAGCGGTAAGTGGCCAAGCATTGCTGTGTGAGACAGGGCATGTTGCAGTGTGCTGGTTGTTTGATACTTGCCTGTATGTGTGACATAGGCCATGTACGCATGTATGTGTGCAGGGACATCATTGTAATGCATGTGCGACCAGTAATGTGTGAACCGCACGGTTGTTGCATGTGTTTAAATGCGACATGGGGAGTCCTATGCAGATTGTACACATGAGATCATGGCAGTCTCTGTTCCTGGACATGGGTGGAGGTGAGGGATGGGTGCTGATGCCAGGTACATATATGGTATCCATGTCTGTGTGCCTGACCTGCGTGTCTGTGACTTGTGAGTGCCATGGATGCATGACACATGTCTGTGACAATTTACAGATTCACTGATGCAGCCTAGTCATCCTTGTATCCACTGTGATTGGGGTGTACGGGGCCAGATGGATGTGACTGAGGTGAAGTGTGTGCATGTGATAGGCATGACCCATGATGCATGTGAGTTCCATTACATTGTATGTTTCGAGAGTCCATTGGACATGTATGGAAATGTCCATGGCATGCACCATGACTGTCACTGTGTGTGTTTTGCCTGGACTGACACATGTGTTGTGGAGGGACATGATGGAAGTGTACTTTGACAGTGGCACTCATCTGCTATTGCTTCCTGTCTAGGGGACCATTGTACAGTACCCTGATGCTTGTGTTCTATGTCTCCCTCTACGCAGCGGCTAGTGAAGAAGAGGGCGGAGACGGCGCTGTGGAGCAAGGCGGCGGGGATGCCCCCACGGCTGCAGCGGAAGGGGTGGGTGAGCCCCCACAGGGGCCTGCTACGGCGGAAGACGGTGAAGAGCCATCCAGGTTGGTGGTTTCCACAGAGGCGGAGGAGGCCGCCACTGAGGCGCACATGGGGCCTGGTGGGGGCATCCCTGCTGGTGCAAGTGGTGCAGTCCAGGGGCAGGGGCAGGAGGCAGCACAGGTCACCGTGGAGAGGCCTGTGCATGTCGCTGTCCCTGAGCCTGTGGGTGCACCACCATCCACCAGCAGGGATGCCCCGTCCCGGGCCTGTCCGCAGGTAGAGGGGATGTCCATGTCATCTGACTCCCCTCCACCTGCGGACGAGGGGACCCCTGGCCATATGGAGAAGGTCCTGATTGGGGTCGCGATGTGCACGACTGTGATTCGTGATGACGTACGTGCTTCCCAGGAGGAACACGCACATCATCACGAAGAGCACCGTGCCGACGTGGCCCAATTGGGATTGTCCATGTTCGGGGGTTTCCTGCATGTGTCGGCCAATCTGGCGGCCCTCTCCTCCTCTGTGGAGACTATACGCCAGTCGTTCTCCTTGCCGTCTTCCGGCCCAGATGCCACCAGGGCCCCTTGTGGACCTGCCCTGACCAATGCAGCCAGCTCGGTGGGGATCCCATCCCTGCCACAGTCGGGAGTCAGAGGTCCAGCAGGGGTGGACACCACAGCAACTGTACCCCAGCAGATGGAGGATGTGCCGGCATCATCAGGCAGGGCACGTGCACGACGGCGTCGGTGGATTCCATCAGCCTGGATGCCCTCTTGCTGGCAGAGGCAGTGGCGTCAGAGGCAGCAGCGGAGTCAACGTGGGAGGCATCATGGCTCGGGGCCATCAAAATCGGAGGGGCAGGCATCGGCCGGAGGGCAGGAGGACCCAGGACGGGAAGTGTCTTCCGTGTGGCAGCGGTTGGGCCAGCATATAGGTGCAGAGCGGCGGCGGGCGGAAGAGGCGTGGCTCACAATGGTCAGGGCGGAGAACTCCATGCAGAGGGCCCTGAGGCGGGCCGAGTGCCTCGAGGCAATCCGCAGGGGGTTGGAGGAGGAGACGGCGTCGTCCCTGCGGACCCTCGGGGCCATGGAACAGGACCGCCTCCGGGACATCGAACAGGAGTTCGATGATGCCCTGGCCCGGAACACCACGGAGTGAGCCGCTGGACTTGCCCGCCGCCTTTGTATATAGTTATATAGTTAGTGTTAGGTTTCCTTTAATTTATTTTTTTATTTGGTTGCGATTGGACAATGCGCCACATTTTTGTATATTGTTCAGTTTTTTGTTAGTTGTCATAGTTAGGTTTCATTTGGCTGGGCTCATGGACCCGGGATTATCTTGTAAATAGTTCTTCAATGGATTCTTTTATTTTTTTGATTCTTTTCATCGCCATGGAGGTTTTTGTTTATCATTTACACTTGGATTACTTTTCTGACTGTGACTTTGGACACCATTCATTTTGATTGTGCTGTGTGTTTTTGATTTTTTTCATGGACATTCATCTTCTTTTGGTTGTTTTGCTTTGTGGTTTTTCTCATTTCATTTCCATTCAAGTTGATTTTCAATACATTTTTATTTTCATCCTTCAATGTGTCATATCATCTCATTGCTTTCATGCATGTCATGTTGGGTGTTTTAACATTCACTTGCAGCCATTGTGTGTGACAGACATGTGTTCATTTGCATTATTTACATTGGGCGTGTAACATGTAATTGCCTTTGATATGTGGGTGGATGTGATAGTTGGTTGGGCCTTTTGGCAGGGGAGGATGGCCATTACGGACATGATTGGGGATTATTGGGACCGAGGTGCAGGGGGGCATGGATGGGAAATGGGCGAGGGCCTGGTGGAGGGTGCCCCTGCACTGCTGGGGGGTGGGGGGTGGGGAACATGAGTTGGACATGGGCGGGGGCCTGCTGGCAGGTGCCCCACAGTGCTGGGGGGTGGGGGGGTGGGGAACATGAGTTGGACATGGGTGGGGGCCTACTGGCAGGTGCCCCACAGTGCTGGGGGGTGGGGGTGGTGGGGAACATGAGTTGGACATGGGTGGGGGCCTGCTGGCAGGTGCCCCACAGTGCTGGGGGGTGGGGAGGGTGGGAGACATGAGTTGGACATGGGTGGGGGCCTGCTGGCAGGTGCCCCACAGTGCTGGGGGGTGGGGGGGTGGGAGACATGAGTTGGACATGGGTGTGGGCCTGACGGCAGGTGCCCCGCAGTGCTGGGGGGTGGGGGGGTGGGAGACATGGGTGGGGGCCTGGTGGAGGGTGCCCCTGGTGGCTGGGGGTGCAGGGGGACATGCGTTGGTGGGCAGTATGGCAAGTTGACATGTGGGTTGGCTGGGGGGCATGGCCATGGTGGATGGGGTGCCTGCAGGACATGTGCAGGGTAGGCCCCTGTGGTGTGAGCCACCTGCAGGGGCCGTGGAGGGTGTAGAGGGAACACCTGGGAGGACCCACACGTGCAATTCAAGTGTGGTGCTCCCCGCGCACCCCTGTAATACACGTACCCTGATGAAATCGCGTGTGGTGCTCCACGCGCATCCCTGTAATACACGTACCCTGATGGAATCGCGTGTGAAACTTCCCGCACACCCCTGAAATACACGCACGCAGCCCAATCGCGTGTGAAACTTCCCGCGCACCCCTGAAATACACGCACGCAGCCCAATCGAGTGTGTAACTTCCCACGCACCCCTGTAATACATGCGCCCAGGGCAATCGCGTGTGAAACTTCCCGCGCACCCCTGTAATACACGCGCCGAGGGCAATCGCGTGTGAAACTTCCCGCGCACCCCTGTAATACACGCACGCAGCCCAATCGCGTGCGAAACTTCCCGCGCACCCCTGAAATACCCGCACGCAGCCCAATCGCGTGTGAAACTTCCCGCGCACCCCTGAAATACACGCACGCAGCCCAATCGCGTGTGAAACTGCCCGCGCACCTCTGAAATACACGCACGCAGCCCAATCGCGTGTGAAACTTCCCGCGCACCCCTGAAATACACGCACACAGCCCAATCGCGTGTGAAACTTCCTGCGCACCCCTGTAATACACGCGCCCAGGGCAATCGCGTGTTAAACTTCCTGCGCACCCCTGTAATACACGCGCCCAGGGCAATCGCGTGTGAAACTTCCCGCGCACCCCTGTAATACACGCGCCCAGGGCAATCGCGTGTACCCCTGTAATACACGCGCCCAGGGCAATCGCGTGTGAAACTTCCCGCGCACCCCTGTAATACACGCACACAGCCCAATCGCGTGTGAAACTTCCCGCGCACCCCTGAAATACACGCACACAGCCCAATCGCGTGTGAAACTTCCCGCGCACCCCTGAAATACACGCACACAGCCCAATCGCGTGTGAAACTTCCCGCGCACCCCTGAGATACACGCACGCAGCCCAATCGCATGTGAAACTTCCCGCGCACCCCTGAAATACACGCACCCAGGCCATTCGCGTGTAGAACTTCTCACACACCCCTGAAATACACGCACACGCTCCCCCTGGCCCGATCGCATGTGAATCTTCTCGCGCACGCGTGTTCTCAACACCCGTAATACGCGTTCCCCGCTTTTGCCAGTCCGGTAAACTGGTACAGTGTTGGCGCAGCCCTTTGCAATGGTTTTGCGATCTTGATGGCTTTTCCTTGCGCAAGGGCGTTCTTGGGGGCGTAACTGGCGCTGCAGCAGGGTCGCTGCGCCACTCTACGCCACGTCTGCTTTTGGAGGTGAGAATCCATGAATACGCTGAGCGCGGAAATTGATTTTATCGCACGCGGCTGCTGCAGACATTCGTACGGGCATGCTGTGCGCCAGCCGCGTGCAACACTTTTGAGAGGAATTACATGAATCGGCCTGTATGAGTGTTCTTAGAACACTTTCAACTTGACAACGAACAATACGGACAGTGTCCTCAGAACACCCCCATTTCGTTTATTTGCAAACATTTCAGGACACCATGAGTGTTCTAAGAACACATTCAACTTGACAGAGAACAATACGAACAGCATCTTCAGGACACCCCCTACGAACATTTCAGAACAACACAAGAGTTCTTAGAACACATTCAACTTGACAGAGAACAATATGGACAGCGTCCTCAGGACACCCCCATTTTGTTTATTTGCGAACATTTCAGGACACCGCAAGTGTTCTTAGAACAAATTCAACTTGCCAGCGAACAATACGGACTACGCCTTCATGACACACCCTACTAACATTCCAGGACACCGCGAGTGTTCTTAGAAACGTCTTCAGAACACCCCCATTTTGCTTATTTGCAAACATTTCAGGACACCTCGAGTGTTCTTAGAACACATTCAACTTGACAGAGAACAATACGGACAGCGTCCTCAGGACACCCCCATTTTGTTTATTTGCGAACATTTCAGGACACCGCGAGTGTTCTTAGAAGCGTCTTCAGAACACCACCATCTTGTTTATTTGCGAACATTTCAGGACACCGCGAGTGTTCTTAGAACACATTCAACGTGACAGAGAACAATACGGACAGCGTCCTCAGAACACCCCCATTTTGTTTATTTGCCAACATTTCAGGACACCGCGAGTGTTCTTAGAACACATTCAACTTGCCAGCCACAACCCCCATTCATATTTGCGAACATTTCAGGACACAGCGAGTGTTCGACAACGTCTTCAGAACACCCCCATTTTGTGTATTTGCAAACATTTCAGGACACCGCGAGTGTTCTTAGAAAACATTCAACTTGACAGAGAACAATACGGACAGCGTCCTCAGGACACCCCCTACGAACATTCCCTGGACACCGCGAGTGTTCTTAGAAACGTCTTCAGAACACCCCCATTTTGTTTATTTGCGAACATTTCAGGAGACCGCGAGTGTTCTTAGAACACATTCAACGTGACAGAGAACAATACGGAAAGCGTCCACAGAACACCCCCATTTTGTTTATTTGCGAACATTTCAGGACACCGCAAGTGTTCTTAGAACACATTCAACTTGCCAGCCACAACCCCCATTCATATTTGCGAACATTTCAGGACACAGCGAGTGTTCGACAACGTCTTCAGAACACCCCCACTTTGTGTATTTGCAAACATTTCAGGACACCGCGAGTGTTCTTAGAACACATTCAACTTGACAGAGAACAATATGGACAGCGTCCTCAGGACACCCCCTACGAACATTCCAGGACACCGCGAGTGTTCTTAGAAGCGTCTTCAGAACACCCCAATTTTGTTTATTTTTGCGAACATTTCAGGACACTGCGACTGTTCTTAGAACACATTCAACGTGACAGAGAACAATACGGACAGCGTCCTCAGAACACCCCCATTTTGTTTATTTGCGAACATTTCAGGACACCGCGAGTGTTCTTAGAACGCATTCAACTTGCCACCCACAACCCCCCATTCATAATTGCGAACATTTCAGGACACAGCGAGTGTTCGACAACATCTTCAGAACACCCCCATTTTGTGTATTTGCAAACATTTCAGGACACCGCAAATGTTCTTAGAACACATTCAACTTGACAACGAACAATACGGACAGCTTCCTCAGGACACCCCCTATGAACATTCCCTGGACACCGCGAGTGTTCTTAGAAGCGTGTTCAGAACACCCCCATTTTGTTTATTTGCGAACATTTCAGGACACCGCGAGTGTTCTTAGAACACATTCAACTTGCCAGCGAACAATACGGACTACGCCTTCAGGACACCCCCAATGAACATTCCAGGACACCTCGAGTGTTCTTAGAAACGTCTTCAGAACACCCCCATTTTGCTTATTTGCAAACATTTCAGGACACCGCGAGTGTTCTTAGAACACATTCAACTTGACAGAGAACAATACGGACAGCGTCCTCAGGACACCCCCATTTTGTTTATTTGCGAACATTTCAGGACACCCCGAGTGTTCTTAGAACACATTCAACTTGCGAGCAAACAATATGGACTACTCCTTCAGGACACCACCTACGAACATTCTGGGACACCGCAAGTGTTCTTAGAAGCGTCTTCAGAACACCACCATCTTGTTTATTTGCGAACATTTCAGGACACCGCGAGTGTTCTTAGAACACATTCAACTTGACAAAGAACAATTCGGACAGCGTCCTCAGGACACCCCCATTTTGTTTATTTGCGAACATTTCAGGACACCGCAAGTGTTCTTAGAACACATTCAACGTGACAGAGAACAATACGGACAGCGTCCTCAGAACACCCCCATTTTGTTTATTTGCCAACATTTCAGGACACCGCGAGTGTTCTTAGAACACATTCAACTTGCCAGCCACAACCCCCATTCATATTTGCGAACATTTCAGGACACAGCGAATGTTCGACAACGTCTTCAGAACACCCCCATTGTGTGTATTTGCAAACATTTCAGGACACCGCGAGTGTTCTTAGAAAACATTCAACTTGACAGAGAACAATACGGACAGCGTCCTCAGGACACCCCCTACGAACATTCCCTGGACACCGCGAGTGTTCTTAGAAACGTCTTCAGAACACCCCCATTTTGTTTATTTGCGAACATTTCAGGAGACCGCGAGTGTTCTTAGAACACATTCAACGTGACAGAGAACAATACGGAAAGCGTCCACAGAACACCCCCATTTTGTTTATTTGCAGACATTTTAGGACACCGCGAGTGTTCTTAGAACACATTCAACTTGCCTGCCACAAACCCCATTCATATTTGCGAACATTTCAGGACACAGCGAGTGTTCGACAACGTCTTCAGAACACCCCCATTTTGTGTATTTGCAAACATTTCAGGACACCACGAGTGTTCTTAGAACACATTCAACTTGACAGAGAACAATACGGACAGTGCCCTCAGGACACCCCCTACGAACATTCCACGGACACCGCGAGTGTTCTTAGAAGCGTCTTCAGAACACCCCAATTTTGTTTATTTTTGCGAACATTTCAGGACACCGCGAGTGTTCTTAGAACACATTCAACGTGACAGAGAACAATACGGACAGCGTCCTCAGAACACCCCCATTTTGTTTATTTGCAAACATTTCAGGACACCGCGAGTGTTCTTAGAACACATTCAACTTGCCACCCACAACCCCCCATTCATAATTGCAAACATTTCAGGACACAGCGAGTGTTCGACAACGTCTTCAGAACACCCCCATTTTATGTATTTGCAAACATTTCAGGACACCGCAAATGTTCTTAGAACACATTCAACTTGACAACGAACAATATGGACAGTTTCCTCAGGACACCCCCTATGAGCATTCCCTGGACACCGCGAGTGTTCTTAGAAACGTCTTCAGAACACCCCCATTTTGCTTATTTGCAAACATTTCAGGACACCGCGAGTGTTCTTAGAACACATTCAACTTGACAGAGAACAATACGGACAGCGTCCTCAGGACACCCCCATTTTGTTTATTTGCGAACATTTCAAGGCACCGCGAGTGTTCTTAGAACACATTCAACTTGCCAGCGAACAATACGGACTACGCCTTCAGGACACCCCCTACGAACAATCCAGGACAGCGCGAGTGTTCTTAGAAACGTCTTCAGAACACCCCCATTTTGCTTATTTGCAAACATTTCAGGACACTGCGAATGTTCTTAGAACACATTCAACTTGACAGAGAACAATACGGACAGCGTCCTCAGGACACCCCCATTTTGTTTATTTGCGAACATTTCAGGACACCGCGAGTGTTCTTAGAAGCATCTTCAGAACACCACCATCTTGTTTATTTGCAAACATTTCAGGACACCGCGAGTGTTCTTAGAACACATTCAATTTGACAAAGAACAATACGGACAGCGTCCTCAGGACACCCCCATTTTGTTTATTTGCGAACATTTCAGGACACCGCAAGAGTTCTTAGAACACATTCAACTTGCCAGCCACAACCCCCATTCATATTTGCGAACATTTCAGGACACAGCGAGTGTTCGACAACGTCTTCAGAGCACCCCCATTTTGTGTATTTGCGAACATTACAGGACACCGTGAGTGTTCTTAGAACACATTCAACTTGCCAGCGAACAATACGGGCAGCGTCCTCAGGACACCCCCTACGAACATTCCCTGGACACCGCGAGTGTTCTTAGAAACGTTTGCAGAACAACCCCATTTTGTTTATTTGCGAACATTTCAGGACACCGCGAGTGTTCTTAGAACACATTAAACTTGACAGAGAACAATACGGGCAGCGTCCTCAGGACACCCCCTACGAACATTCCCTGGACACCGCAAGTGTTCTTAGAAACGTTTGCAGAACGACCCCATTTTGTTTATTTGCGAACATTTCAGGACACCGCGAGTGTTCTTAGAACACATTCAACGTGACAGAGAACAATACGGACAGCGTCCTCAGAACACCCCCATTTTGTTTATTTGCCAACATTTCAGGACACCGCAAGTGTTCTTAGAACACATTCAACTTGCCAGCCACAACCCCCCATTCATAATTGCGAACATTTCAGGACACAGCGAGTGTTCGACAACGTCTTCAGAACACCCCCATTTTGTGTATTTGCAAACATTCCAGGACACTGCGAGTGTTCTTAGAAGCGTCTTCAGAACACCCCCATTTTGTTTATTTGCGAACATTTCAAGACACCGCGAGTGTTCTTAGAACACATTCAACTTGCCAGCGAACAATACGGACTACGCCTTCAGGACACCCCCTACGAACATTCCAGGACACCGCAAGTGTTCTTAGAAACGTCTTCAGAACACCCCCATTTTGCTTATTTGCAAACATTTCAGAACACCGCGAGTGTTCTTAGAACACATTCAACTTGACAGAGAACAATACGGACAGTGTCCTCAGGACACCCCCATTTTGTTTATTTGCGAACATTTCAGGACACCGCGAGTGTTCTTAGAACACATTCAACTTGCCAGCGAACAATACGGACTATGCCTTCAGGACACCCCCTACGAACATTCCAGGACACCGCAAGTGTTCTTAGAAACGTCTTCAGAACACCCCCATTTTGCTTATTTGCAAACATTTCAGGACACCGCGAGTGTTCTTAGAACACATTCAACTTGCCAGCCACAACCCCCCATTCATGATTGCGAACATTTCAGGACACAGCGAGTGTTCGACAACGTCTTCAGAACACCCCCATTTTGTGTATTTGCAAACATTTCAGGACACTGCGAGTGTTCTTAGAACACATTCAACTTGATAACAAACAATATGGACAGCATCCTTAGGACACCCCCTACGAACTTTCCCAGGACACTGCGAGTGTTCTTAGAAGCGTCTTCAGAACACCCCCATTTTGTTTATTTGCGAACATTTCAAGACACCGCGAGTGTTCTTAGAACACATTCAACTTGCCAGCGAACAATACGGACTACGCCTTCAGGACACCCCCTACGAACATTCCAGCACACCGCAAGTGTTCTTAGAAACGTCTTCAGAACACCCCCATTTTGCTTATTTGCAAACATTTCAGGACACCGCGAGTGTTCTTAGAACACATTCAACTTGACAGAGAACAATACGGACAGCGTCCTCAGGACACCCCCTACGAACATTCCACGGACACCACGAGTGTTCTTAGAAGCGTCTTCAGAACACCCCAATTTTGTTTATTTTTGCGAACATTTCAGGACACCGCGAGTGTTCTTAGAACACATTCAACTTGCCACCCACAACCCCCCATTCATAATTGCGAACATTTCAGGACACAGCGAGTGTTCGACAACGTCTTCAGAACACCCCCATTTTGTGTATTTGCAAACATTTCAGGATGCCGCTAAGTGTTTTTAGAACACATTCAACTTGACAACAAACAATATGGACAGCGTCCTCAGGACACCCCCATTTTGTTTATTTGCGAACATTTCAGGACACCGCGCGTGTTCTTAGAACACATTCAACTTGCCAGCGAACAATACGGACTATGCCTTCAGGACACCCCCTACGAACATTCCAGGACACCGCGAGTGTTCTTAGAAACGTCTTCAGAACACCCCCATTTTGCTTATTTGCAATCATTTCAGGACACCGCGAGTGTTCTTAGAACACATTCAACTTGACAGAGAACAATACGGACAGCGTCCTCAGGACACCCCCTACGAACATTCCACGGACACCACGAGTGTTCTTAGAAGCGTCTTCAGAACACCCCAATTTTGTTTATTTTTGCGAACATTTCAGGACACCGCGAGTGTTCTTAGAACACATTCAACTTGCCACCCACAACCCCCCATTCATAATTGCGAACATTTCAGGACACAGCGAGTGTTCGACAACGTCTTCAGAACACCCCCATTTTGTGTATTTGCAAACATTTCAGGATGCCGCGAGTGTTCTTAGAACACATTCAACTTGCCACCCACAACCCCCCATTCATAATTGCGAACATTTCAGGACACAGCGAGTGTTCGACAGCGTCTTCAGGACACCCCCATTTTGTTTATTTGCGAACATTTCAGGACACCGCGCGTGTTCTTAGAACACATTCAACTTGCCAGCGAACAATACGGACTATGCCTTCAGGACACCCCCTACGAACATTCCAGGACACCGCGAGTGTTCTTAGAAACGTCTTCAGAACACCCCCATTTTGCTTATTTGCAATCATTTCAGGACACCGCGAGTGTTCTTAGAACACATTCAACTTGACAGAGAACAATACGGACAGCGTCCTCAGGACACCCCCATTTTGTTCATTTGCGAACATTTCAGGACACCACGAGTGTTCTTAGAAGCGTCTTCAGAACACCACCATCTTGTTTATTTGCGAACATTTCAGGACACCGCAAGTGTTCTTAGAACACATTCAACTTGACAAAGAACAATACGGACAGCGTCCTCAGGACACCCATTTTGTTTATTTGCGAACATTTCAGGACACTGCGAGAGTTCTTAGAACACATTCAACTTGCCAGCCACAACCCCCATTCATATTTGTGAACATTTCAGGACACAGCGAGTGTTCGACAACGTCTTCAGAACACCCCCATTTTGTGTATTTGCGAACATTTCAGGACACTGCGAGTGTTCTTAGAACACATTCAACTTGACAGAGAACAATACGGACAGCGTCCTCAGGACACCCCCTACGAACATTCCCTGGACACCGCAAGTGTTCTTAGAAACGTCTTCAGAACACCCCCATTTTGTTTATTTGCGAACATTTCAGGAGACCGCGAGTGTTCTTAGAACACATTCAACTTGACAGAGAACAATACGGACAGCGTCCTCAGGACACCCCCATTTTGTTTATTTGCGAACATTTCAGGACACCCCGAGTGTTCTTAGAACACATTCAACTTGCGAGCAAACAATATGGACTACTCCTTCAGGACACCACCTACGAACATTCTGGGACACCGCAAGTGTTCTTAGAAGCGTCTTCAGAACACCACCATCTTGTTTATTTGCGAACATTTCAGGACACCGCGAGTGTTCTTAGAACACATTCAACTTGACAAAGAACAATTCGGACAGCGTCCTCAGGACACCCCCATTTTGTTTATTTGCGAACATTTCAGGACACCGCAAGTGTTCTTAGAACACATTCAACGTGACAGAGAACAATACGGACAGCGTCCTCAGAACACCCCCATTTTGTTTATTTGCCAACATTTCAGGACACCGCGAGTGTTCTTAGAACACATTCAACTTGCCAGCCACAACCCCCATTCATATTTGCGAACATTTCAGGACACAGCGAATGTTCGACAACGTCTTCAGAACACCCCCATTGTGTGTATTTGCAAACATTTCAGGACACCGCGAGTGTTCTTAGAAAACATTCAACTTGACAGAGAACAATACGGACAGCGTCCTCAGGACACCCCCTACGAACATTCCCTGGACACCGCGAGTGTTCTTAGAAACGTCTTCAGAACACCCCCATTTTGTTTATTTGCGAACATTTCAGGAGACCGCGAGTGTTCTTAGAACACATTCAACGTGACAGAGAACAATACGGAAAGCGTCCACAGAACACCCCCATTTTGTTTATTTGCAGACATTTTAGGACACCGCGAGTGTTCTTAGAACACATTCAACTTGCCTGCCACAAACCCCATTCATATTTGCGAACATTTCAGGACACAGCGAGTGTTCGACAACGTCTTCAGAACACCCCCATTTTGTGTATTTGCAAACATTTCAGGACACCACGAGTGTTCTTAGAACACATTCAACTTGACAGAGAACAATACGGACAGTGCCCTCAGGACACCCCCTACGAACATTCCACGGACACCGCGAGTGTTCTTAGAAGCGTCTTCAGAACACCCCAATTTTGTTTATTTTTGCGAACATTTCAGGACACCGCGAGTGTTCTTAGAACACATTCAACGTGACAGAGAACAATACGGACAGCGTCCTCAGAACACCCCCATTTTGTTTATTTGCAAACATTTCAGGACACCGCGAGTGTTCTTAGAACACATTCAACTTGCCACCCACAACCCCCCATTCATAATTGCAAACATTTCAGGACACAGCGAGTGTTCGACAACGTCTTCAGAACACCCCCATTTTATGTATTTGCAAACATTTCAGGACACCGCAAATGTTCTTAGAACACATTCAACTTGACAACGAACAATATGGACAGTTTCCTCAGGACACCCCCTATGAACATTCCCTGGACACCGCGAGTGTTCTTAGAAGCGTGTTCAGAACACCCACATTTTGTTTATTTGCGAACATTTCAGGACACCGCAAGTGTTCTTAGAACACATTCAACTTGCCAGCGAACAATACGGACTACGCCTTCAGGACACCCCCTATGAACATTCTAGGACACCTCGAGTGTTCTTAGAAACGTCTTCAGAACGCCCCCATTTTGCTTATTTGCAAACATTTCAGGACACCGCAAGTGTTCTTAGAACACATTCAACTTGACAGAGAACAATACGGACAGCATCCTCAGGACACCCCCATTTTGTTTATTTGCGAACATTTCAGGACACCGCGAGAGTTCTTAGAACACATTCAACTTGCCACCCACAACCCCCCATTCATAATTGCGAACATTTCAGGACACAGCGAGTGTTCGACAACGTCTTCAGAACACCGTCATTTTGTGTATTTGCAAACATTTCAGGACACTGCGAGTGTTCTTAGAACACATTCATCTTGACAAAGAACAATACAGACAGCGTCCTCAGAACACCCCCTACGAACATTCCCCGGACACTGCGAGTGTTCTTAGAAGTGTCTTCAGAACACCCCCATTTTGTTTATTTGCGAACATTTCAGGACACCGCGAGTGTTCTTAGAACACATTCAACTTGCCACCGAACAATACGGACTACGCCTTCAGGACACCCCTATGAACATTCCTGGACACCGCGAGTGTTCTTAGAAACGTCTTCAGAACACCCCCATTTTGCTTATTTGCAAACATTTCAGGACACCGCGAGTGTTCTTAGAACACATTCAACTTGAAAGAGAACAATACGGACAGCGTCCTCAGGACACCCCCATTTTGTTTATTTGCGAACATTTCAAGGCACCGCGAGTGTTCTTAGAACACATTCAACTTGCCAGCGAACAATACGGACTACGCCTTCAGGACACCCCCTACGAACAATCCAGGACAGCGCGAGTGTTCTTAGAAACGTCTTCAGAACACCCCCATTTTGCTTATTTGCAAACATTTCAGGACACTGCGAATGTTCTTAGAACACATTCAACTTGACAGAGAACAATACGGACAGCGTCCTCAGGACACCCCCATTTTGTTTATTTGCGAACATTTCAGGACACCGCGAGTGTTCTTAGAAGCATCTTCAGAACACCACCATCTTGTTTATTTGCAAACATTTCAGGACACCGCGAGTGTTCTTAGAACACATTCAATTTGACAAAGAACAATACGGACAGCGTCCTCAGGACACCCCCATTTTGTTTATTTGCGAACATTTCAGGACACCGCAAGAGTTCTTAGAACACATTCAACTTGCCAGCCACAACCCCCATTCATATTTGCGAACATTTCAGGACACAGCGAGTGTTCGACAACGTCTTCAGAGCACCCCCATTTTGTGTATTTGCGAACATTACAGGACACCGCGAGTGTTCTTAGAACACATTCAACTTGCCAGCGAACAATACGGGCAGCGTCCTCAGGACACCCCCTACGAACATTCCCTGGACACCGCGAGTGTTCTTAGAAACGTTTGCAGAACAACCCCATTTTGTTTATTTGCGAACATTTCAGGACACCGCGAGTGTTCTTAGAACACATTAAACTTGACAGAGAACAATACGGGCAGCGTCCTCAGGACACCCCCTACGAACATTCCCTGGACACCGCAAGTGTTCTTAGAAACGTTTGCAGAACGACCCCATTTTGTTTATTTGCGAACATTTCAGGACACCGCGAGTGTTCTTAGAACACATTCAACGTGACAGAGAACAATACGGACAGCGTCCTCAGAACACCCCCATTTTGTTTATTTGCCAACATTTCAGGACACCGCAAGTGTTCTTAGAACACATTCAACTTGCCAGCCACAACCCCCCATTCATAATTGCGAACATTTCAGGACACAGCGAGTGTTCGACAACGTCTTCAGAACACCCCCATTTTGTGTATTTGCAAACATTCCAGGACACTGCGAGTGTTCTTAGAAGCGTCTTCAGAACACCCCCATTTTGTTTATTTGCGAACATTTCAAGACACCGCGAGTGTTCTTAGAACACATTCAACTTGCCAGCGAACAATACGGACTACGCCTTCAGGACACCCCCTACGAACATTCCAGGACACCGCAAGTGTTCTTAGAAACGTCTTCAGAACACCCCCATTTTGCTTATTTGCAAACATTTCAGAACACCGCGAGTGTTCTTAGAACACATTCAACTTGACAGAGAACAATACGGACAGTGTCCTCAGGACACCCCCATTTTGTTTATTTGCGAACATTTCAGGACACCGCGAGTGTTCTTAGAACACATTCAACTTGCCAGCGAACAATACGGACTATGCCTTCAGGACACCCCCTACGAACATTCCAGGACACCGCAAGTGTTCTTAGAAACGTCTTCAGAACACCCCCATTTTGCTTATTTGCAAACATTTCAGGACACCGCGAGTGTTCTTAGAACACATTCAACTTGCCAGCCACAACCCCCCATTCATGATTGCGAACATTTCAGGACACAGCGAGTGTTCGACAACGTCTTCAGAACACCCCCATTTTGTGTATTTGCAAACATTTCAGGACACTGCGAGTGTTCTTAGAACACATTCAACTTGATAACAAACAATATGGACAGCATCCTTAGGACACCCCCTACGAACTTTCCCAGGACACTGCGAGTGTTCTTAGAAGCGTCTTCAGAACACCCCCATTTTGTTTATTTGCGAACATTTCAAGACACCGCGAGTGTTCTTAGAACACATTCAACTTGCCAGCGAACAATACGGACTACGCCTTCAGGACACCCCCTACGAACATTCCAGCACACCGCAAGTGTTCTTAGAAACGTCTTCAGAACACCCCCATTTTGCTTATTTGCAAACATTTCAGGACACCGCGAGTGTTCTTAGAACACATTCAACTTGACAGAGAACAATACGGACAGCGTCCTCAGGACACCCCCTACGAACATTCCACGGACACCACAAGTGTTCTTAGAAGCGTCTTCAGAACACCCCAATTTTGTTTATTTTTGCGAACATTTCAGGACACCGCGAGTGTTCTTAGAACACATTCAACTTGCCACCCACAACCCCCCATTCATAATTGCGAACATTTCAGGACACAGCGAGTGTTCGACAACGTCTTCAGAACACCCCCATTTTGTGTATTTGCAAACATTTCAGGATGCCGCTAAATGTTTTTAGAACACATTCAACTTGACAACAAACAATATGGACAGCGTCCTCAGGACACCCCCATTTTGTTTATTTGCGAACATTTCAGGACACCGCGCGTGTTCTTAGAACACATTCAACTTGCCAGCGAACAATACGGACTATGCCTTCAGGACACCCCCTACGAACATTCCAGGACACCGCGAGTGTTCTTAGAAACGTCTTCAGAACACCCCCATTTTGCTTATTTGCAATCATTTCAGGACACCGCGAGTGTTCTTAGAACACATTCAACTTGACAGAGAACAATACGGACAGCGTCCTCAGGACACCCCCTACGAACATTCCACGGACACCACGAGTGTTCTTAGAAGCGTCTTCAGAACACCCCAATTTTGTTTATTTTTGCGAACATTTCAGGACACCGCGAGTGTTCTTAGAACACATTCAACTTGCCACCCACAACCCCCCATTCATAATTGCGAACATTTCAGGACACAGCGAGTGTTCGACAACGTCTTCAGAACACCCCCATTTTGTGTATTTGCAAACATTTCAGGATGCCGCGAGTGTTCTTAGAACACATTCAACTTGCCACCCACAACCCCCCATTCATAATTGCGAACATTTCAGGACACAGCGAGTGTTCGACAGCGTCTTCAGGACACCCCCATTTTGTTTATTTGCGAACATTTCAGGACACCGCGCGTGTTCTTAGAACACATTCAACTTGCCAGCGAACAATACGGACTATGCCTTCAGGACACCCCCTACGAACATTCCAGGACACCGCGAGTGTTCTTAGAAACGTCTTCAGAACACCCCCATTTTGCTTATTTGCAATCATTTCAGGACACCGCGAGTGTTCTTAGAACACATTCAACTTGACAGAGAACAATACGGACAGCGTCCTCAGGACACCCCCATTTTGTTCATTTGCGAACATTTCAGGACACCACGAGTGTTCTTAGAAGCGTCTTCAGAACACCACCATCTTGTTTATTTGCGAACATTTCAGGACACCGCAAGTGTTCTTAGAACACATTCAACTTGACAAAGAACAATACGGACAGCGTCCTCAGGACACCCATTTTGTTTATTTGCGAACATTTCAGGACACTGCGAGAGTTCTTAGAACACATTCAACTTGCCAGCCACAACCCCCATTCATATTTGTGAACATTTCAGGACACAGCGAGTGTTCGACAACGTCTTCAGAACACCCCCATTTTGTGTATTTGCGAACATTTCAGGACACTGCGAGTGTTCTTAGAACACATTCAACTTGACAGAGAACAATACGGACAGCGTCCTCAGGACACCCCCTACGAACATTCCCTGGACACCGCAAGTGTTCTTAGAAACGTCTTCAGAACACCCCCATTTTGTTTATTTGCGAACATTTCAGGAGACCGCGAGTGTTCTTAGAACACATTCAACTTGACAGAGAACAATACGGACAGCGTCCTCAGGACACCCCCATTTTGTTTATTTGCGAACATTTCAGGACACCCCGAGTGTTCTTAGAACACATTCAACTTGCGAGCAAACAATATGGACTACTCCTTCAGGACACCACCTACGCACATTCTGGGACACCGCAAGTGTTCTTAGAAGCGTCTTCAGAACACCACCATCTTGTTTATTTGCGAACATTTCAGGACACCGCGAGTGTTCTTAGAACACATTCAACTTGACAAAGAACAATAAGGACAGCGTCCTCAGGACACCCCCATTTTGTTTATTTGCGAACATTTCAGGACACCGCAAGTGTTCTTAGAACACATTCAACGTGACAGAGAACAATACGGACAGCGTCCTCAGAACACCCCCATTTTGTTTATTTGCCAACATTTCAGGACACCGCGAGTGTTCTTAGAACACATTCAACTTGACAGAGAACAATACGGACAGCGTCCTCAGGACACCCCCATTTTGTTCATTTGCGAACATTTCAGGACACCACGAGTGTTCTTAGAAGCGTCTTCAGAACACCACCATCTTGTTTATTTGCGAACATTTCAGGACACCGCAAGTGTTCTTAGAACACATTCAACTTGACAAAGAACAATACGGACAGCGTCCTCAGGACACCCATTTTGTTTATTTGCGAACATTTCAGGACACTGCGAGAGTTCTTAGAACACATTCAACTTGCCAGCCACAACCCCCATTCATATTTGTGAACATTTCAGGACACAGCGAGTGTTCGACAACGTCTTCAGAACACCCCCATTTTGTGTATTTGCGAACATTTCAGGACACTGCGAGTGTTCTTAGAACACATTCAACTTGACAGAGAACAATACGGACAGCGTCCTCAGGACACCCCCTACGAACATTCCCTGGACACCGCAAGTGTTCTTAGAAACGTCTTCAGAACACCCCCATTTTGTTTATTTGCGAACATTTCAGGAGACCGCGAGTGTTCTTAGAACACATTCAACTTGACAGAGAACAATACGGACAGCGTCCTCAGGACACCCCCATTTTGTTTATTTGCGAACATTTCAGGACACCCCGAGTGTTCTTAGAACACATTCAACTTGCGAGCAAACAATATGGACTACTCCTTCAGGACACCACCAACGCACATTCTGGGACACCGCAAGTGTTCTTAGAAGCGTCTTCAGAACACCACCATCTTGTTTATTTGCGAACATTTCAGGACACCGCGAGTGTTCTTAGAACACATTCAACTTGACAAAGAACAATAAGGACAGCGTCCTCAGGACACCCCCATTTTGTTTATTTGCGAACATTTCAGGACACCGCAAGTGTTCTTAGAACACATTCAACGTGACAGAGAACAATACGGACAGCGTCCTCAGAACACCCCCATTTTGTTTATTTGCCAACATTTCAGGACACCGCGAGTGTTCTTAGAACACATTCAACTTGCCAGCCACAACCCCCATTCATATTTGCGAACATTTCAGGACACAGCGAATGTTCGACAACGTCTTCAGAACACCCCCATTTTGTGTATTTGCAAACATTTCAGGACACCGCGAGTGTTCTTAGAAAACATTCAACTTGACAGAGAACAATACGGACAGCGTCCTCAGGACACCCCCTACGAACATTCCCTGGACACCGCGAGTGTTCTTAGAAACGTCTTCAGAACACCCCCATTTTGTTTATTTGCGAACATTTCAGGAGACCGCGAGTGTTCTTAGAACACATTCAACGTGACAGAGAACAATACGGAAAGCGTCCACAGAACACCCCCATTTTGTTTATTTGCGGACATTTCAGGACACCGCGAGTGTTCTTAGAACACATTCAACTTGCCTGCCACAAACCCCATTCATATTTGCGAACATTTCAGGACACAGCGAGCGTTCGACAATGTCTTCAGAACACCCCCATTTTGTGTATTTGCAAACATTTCAGGACACCACGAGTGTTCTTAGAACACATTCAACTTGACAGAGAACAATACGGACAGTGCCCTCAGGACACCCCCTACGAACATTCCACGGACACCGCGAGTGTTCTTAGAAGCGTCTTCAGAACACCCCAATTTTGTTTATTTTTGCGAACATTTCAGGACACCGCGAGTGTTCTTAGAACACATTAAACTTGACAGAGAACAATACGGGCAGCGTCCTCAGGACACCCCCTACGAACATTCCCTGGACACCGCAAGTGTTCTTAGAAACGTTTGCAGAACGACCCCATTTTGTTTATTTGCGAACATTTCAGGACACCGCGAGTGTTCTTAGAACACATTCAACGTGACAGAGAACAATACGGACAGCGTCCTCAGAACACCCCCATTTTGTTTATTTGCCAACATTTCAGGACACCGCAAGTGTTCTTAGAACACATTCAACTTGCCAGCCACAACCCCCCATTCATAATTGCGAACATTTCAGGACACAGCGAGTGTTCGACAACGTCTTCAGAACACCCCCATTTTGTGTATTTGCAAACATTCCAGGACACTGCGAGTGTTCTTAGAAGCGTCTTCAGAACACCCCCATTTTGTTTATTTGCGAACATTTCAAGACACCGCGAGTGTTCTTAGAACACATTCAACTTGCCAGCGAACAATACGGACTACGCCTTCAGGACACCCCCTACGAACATTCCAGGACACCGCAAGTGTTCTTAGAACACATTCAACTTGCCACCCACAACCCCCCATTCATAATTGCGAACATTTCAGGACACAGCGAGTGTTCGACAACGTCTTCAGAACACCGTCATTTTGTGTATTTGCAAACATTTCAGGACACTGCGAGTGTTCTTAGAACACATTCAACTTGACAAAGAACAATACAGACAGCGTCCTCAGAACACCCCCTACGAACATTCCCCGGACACTGCGAGTGTTCTTAGAAGTGTCTTCAGAACACCCCCATTTTGTTTATTTGCGTACATTTCAGGACACCGCGAGTGTTCTTAGAACACATTCAACTTGCCACCGAACAATACGGACTACGCCTTCAGGACACCCCTATGAACATTCCAGGACACCGCGAGTGTTCTTAGAAACGTCTTCAGAACACCCCCATTTTGCTTATTTGCAAACATTTCAGGACACCGCGAGTGTTCTTAGAACACATTCAACTTGACAGAGAACAATACGGACAGCGTCCTCAGGACACCCCCATTTTGTTTATTTGCGAACATTTCAAGGCACCGCGAGTGTTCTTAGAACACATTCAACTTGCCAGCGAACAATACGGACTACGCCTTCAGGACACCCCCTACGAACAATCCAGGACACCGCGAGTGTTCTTAGAAACGTCTTCAGAACACCCCCATTTTGCTTATTTGCAAACATTTCAGGACACTGCGAATGTTCTTAGAACACATTCAACTTGACAGAACAATACGGACAGCGTCCTCAGGACACCCCCATTTTGTTTATTTGCGAACATTTCAGGACACCGCGAGTGTTCTTAGAAGCATCTTCAGAACACCACCATCTTGTTTATTTGCAAACATTTCAGGACACCGCGAGTGTTCTTAGAACACATTCAATTTGACAAAGAACAATACGGACAGCGTCCTCAGGACACCCCCATTTTGTTTATTTGCGAACATTTCAGGACACCGCAAGAGTTCTTAGAACACATTCAACTTGCCAGCCACAACCCCCATTCATATTTGCGAACATTTCAGGACACAGCGAGTGTTCGACAACGTCTTCAGAGCACCCCCATTTTGTGTATTTGCGAACATTACAGGACACCGCGAGTGTTCTTAGAACACATTCAACTTGCCAGCGAACAATACGGGCAGCGTCCTCAGGACACCCCCTACGAACATTCCCTGGACACCGCGAGTGTTCTTAGAAACGTTTGCAGAACAACCCCATTTTGTTTATTTGCGAACATTTCAGGACACCGCGAGTGTTCTTAGAACACATTAAACTTGACAGAGAACAATACGGGCAGCGTCCTCAGGACACCCCCTACGAACATTCCCTGGACACCGCAAGTGTTCTTAGAAACGTTTGCAGAACGACCCCATTTTGTTTATTTGCGAACATTTCAGGACACCGCGAGTGTTCTTAGAACACATTCAACGTGACAGAGAACAATACGGACAGCGTCCTCAGAACACCCCCATTTTGTTTATTTGCCAACATTTCAGGACACCGCAAGTGTTCTTAGAACACATTCAACTTGCCAGCCACAACCCCCCATTCATAATTGCGAACATTTCAGGACACAGCGAGTGTTCGACAACGTCTTCAGAACACCCCCATTTTGTGTATTTGCAAACATTCCAGGACACTGCGAGTGTTCTTAGAAGCGTCTTCAGAACACCCCCATTTTGTTTATTTGCGAACATTTCAAGACACCGCGAGTGTTCTTAGAACACATTCAACTTGCCAGCGAACAATACGGACTACGCCTTCAGGACACCCCCTACGAACATTCCAGGACACCGCAAGTGTTCTTAGAAACGTCTTCAGAACACCCCCATTTTGCTTATTTGCAAACATTTCAGAACACCGCGAGTGTTCTTAGAACACATTCAACTTGACAGAGAACAATACGGACAGTGTCCTCAGGACACCCCCATTTTGTTTATTTGCGAACATTTCAGGACACCGCGAGTGTTCTTAGAACACATTCAACTTGCCAGCGAACAATACGGACTATGCCTTCAGGACACCCCCTACGAACATTCCAGGACACCGCAAGTGTTCTTAGAAACGTCTTCAGAACACCCCCATTTTGCTTATTTGCAAACATTTCAGGACACCGCGAGTGTTCTTAGAACACATTCAACTTGCCAGCCACAACCCCCCATTCATGATTGCGAACATTTCAGGACACAGCGAGTGTTCGACAACGTCTTCAGAACACCCCCATTTTGTGTATTTGCAAACATTTCAGGACACTGCGAGTGTTCTTAGAACACATTCAACTTGATAACAAACAATATGGACAGCATCCTTAGGACACCCCCTACGAACTTTCCCAGGACACTGCGAGTGTTCTTAGAAGCGTCTTCAGAACACCCCCATTTTGTTTATTTGCGAACATTTCAAGACACCGCGAGTGTTCTTAGAACACATTCAACTTGCCAGCGAACAATACGGACTACGCCTTCAGGACACCCCCTACGAACATTCCAGCACACCGCAAGTGTTCTTAGAAACGTCTTCAGAACACCCCCATTTTGCTTATTTGCAAACATTTCAGGACACCGCGAGTGTTCTTAGAACACATTCAACTTGACAGAGAACAATACGGACAGCGTCCTCAGGACACCCCCATTTTGTTTATTTGCGAACATTTCAGGACACCGCGAGTGTTCTTAGAAGCATCTTCAGAACACCACCATCTTGTTTATTTGCAAACATTTCAGGACACCGCGAGTGTTCTTAGAACACATTCAATTTGACAAAGAACAATACGGACAGCGTCCTCAGGACACCCCCATTTTGTTTATTTGCGAACATTTCAGGACACCGCAAGAGTTCTTAGAACACATTCAACTTGCCAGCCACAACCCCCATTCATATTTGCGAACATTTCAGGACACAGCGAGTGTTCGACAACGTCTTCAGAGCACCCCCATTTTGTGTATTTGCGAACATTACAGGACACCGCGAGTGTTCTTAGAACACATTCAACTTGCCAGCGAACAATACGGGCAGCGTCCTCAGGACACCCCCTACGAACATTCCCTGGACACCGCGAGTGTTCTTAGAAACGTTTGCAGAACAACCCCATTTTGTTTATTTGCGAACATTTCAGGACACCGCGAGTGTTCTTAGAACACATTAAACTTGACAGAGAACAATACGGGCAGCGTCCTCAGGACACCCCCTACGAACATTCCCTGGACACCGCAAGTGTTCTTAGAAACGTTTGCAGAACGACCCCATTTTGTTTATTTGCGAACATTTCAGGACACCGCGAGTGTTCTTAGAACACATTCAACGTGACAGAGAACAATACGGACAGCGTCCTCAGAACACCCCCATTTTGTTTATTTGCCAACATTTCAGGACACCGCAAGTGTTCTTAGAACACATTCAACTTGCCAGCCACAACCCCCCATTCATAATTGCGAACATTTCAGGACACAGCGAGTGTTCGACAACGTCTTCAGAACACCCCCATTTTGTGTATTTGCAAACATTCCAGGACACTGCGAGTGTTCTTAGAAGCGTCTTCAGAACACCCCCATTTTGTTTATTTGCGAACATTTCAAGACACCGCGAGTGTTCTTAGAACACATTCAACTTGCCAGCGAACAATACGGACTACGCCTTCAGGACACCCCCTACGAACATTCCAGGACACCGCAAGTGTTCTTAGAAACGTCTTCAGAACACCCCCATTTTGCTTATTTGCAAACATTTCAGAACACCGCGAGTGTTCTTAGAACACATTCAACTTGACAGAGAACAATACGGACAGTGTCCTCAGGACACCCCCATTTTGTTTATTTGCGAACATTTCAGGACACCGCGAGTGTTCTTAGAACACATTCAACTTGCCAGCGAACAATACGGACTATGCCTTCAGGACACCCCCTACGAACATTCCAGGACACCGCAAGTGTTCTTAGAAACGTCTTCAGAACACCCCCATTTTGCTTATTTGCAAACATTTCAGGACACCGCGAGTGTTCTTAGAACACATTCAACTTGCCAGCCACAACCCCCCATTCATGATTGCGAACATTTCAGGACACAGCGAGTGTTCGACAACGCCTTCAGAACACCCCCATTTTGTGTATTTGCAAACATTTCAGGACACTGCGAGTGTTCTTAGAACACATTCAACTTGATAACAAACAATATGGACAGCATCCTTAGGACACCCCCTACGAACTTTCCCAGGACACTGCGAGTGTTCTTAGAAGCGTCTTCAGAACACCCCCATTTTGTTTATTTGCGAACATTTCAAGACACCGCGAGTGTTCTTAGAACACATTCAACTTGCCAGCGAACAATACGGACTACGCCTTCAGGACACCCCCTACGAACATTCCAGCACACCGCAAGTGTTCTTAGAAACGTCTTCAGAACACCCCCATTTTGCTTATTTGCAAACATTTCAGGACACCGCGAGTGTTCTTAGAACACATTCAACTTGACAGAGAACAATACGGACAGCGTCCTCAGGACACCCCCTACGAACATTCCACGGACACCACGAGTGTTCTTAGAAGCGTCTTCAGAACACCCCAATTTTGTTTATTTTTGCGAACATTTCAGGACACCGCGAGTGTTCTTAGAACACATTCAACTTGCCACCCACAACCCCCCATTCATAATTGCGAACATTTCAGGACACAGCGAGTGTTCGACAACGTCTTCAGAACACCCCCATTTTGTGTATTTGCAAACATTTCAGGATGCCGCTAAGTGTTTTTAGAACACATTCAACTTGACAACAAACAATATGGACAGCGTCCTCAGGACACCCCCATTTTGTTTATTTGCGAACATTTCAGGACACCGCGCGTGTTCTTAGAACACATTCAACTTGCCAGCGAACAATACGGACTATGCCTTCAGGACACCCCCTACGAACATTCCAGGACACCGCGAGTGTTCTTAGAAACGTCTTCAGAACACCCCCATTTTGCTTATTTGCAATCATTTCAGGACACCGCGAGTGTTCTTAGAACACATTCAACTTGACAGAGAACAATACGGACAGCGTCCTCAGGACACCCCCTACGAACATTCCACGGACACCACGAGTGTTCTTAGAAGCGTCTTCAGAACACCCCAATTTTGTTTATTTTTGCGAACATTTCAGGACACCGCGAGTGTTCTTAGAACACATTCAACTTGCCACCCACAACCCCCCATTCATAATTGCGAACATTTCAGGACACAGCGAGTGTTCGACAACGTCTTCAGAACACCCCCATTTTGTGTATTTGCGAACATTTCAGGACACCGCAAGTGTTCTTAGAACACATTCAACGTGACAGAGAACAATACGGACAGCGTCCTCAGAACACCCCCATTTTGTTTATTTGCCAACATTTCAGGACACCGCGAGTGTTCTTAGAACACATTCAACTTGCCAGCCACAACCCCCATTCATATTTGCGAACATTTCAGGACACAGCGAATGTTCGACAACGTCTTCAGAACACCCCCATTGTGTGTATTTGCAAACATTTCAGGACACCGCGAGTGTTCTTAGAAAACATTCAACTTGACAGAGAACAATACGGACAGCGTCCTCAGGACACCCCCTACGAACATTCCCTGGACACCGCGAGTGTTCTTAGAAACGTCTTCAGAACACCCCCATTTTGTTTATTTGCGAACATTTCAGGAGACCGCGAGTGTTCTTAGAACACATTCAACGTGACAGAGAACAATACGGAAAGCGTCCACAGAACACCCCCATTTTGTTTATTTGCAGACATTTTAGGACACCGCGAGTGTTCTTAGAACACATTCAACTTGCCTGCCACAAACCCCATTCATATTTGCGAACATTTCAGGACACAGCGAGTGTTCGACAACGTCTTCAGAACACCCCCATTTTGTGTATTTGCAAACATTTCAGGACACCACGAGTGTTCTTAGAACACATTCAACTTGACAGAGAACAATACGGACAGTGCCCTCAGGACACCCCCTACGAACATTCCACGGACACCGCGAGTGTTCTTAGAAGCGTCTTCAGAACACCCCAATTTTGTTTATTTTTGCGAACATTTCAGGACACCGCGAGTGTTCTTAGAACACATTCAACGTGACAGAGAACAATACGGACAGCGTCCTCAGAACACCCCCATTTTGTTTATTTGCAAACATTTCAGGACACCGCGAGTGTTCTTAGAACACATTCAACTTGCCACCCACAACCCCCCATTCATAATTGCAAACATTTCAGGACACAGCGAGTGTTCGACAACGTCTTCAGAACACCCCCATTTTATGTATTTGCAAACATTTCAGGACACCGCAAATGTTCTTAGAACACATTCAACTTGACAACGAACAATATGGACAGTTTCCTCAGGACACCCCCTATGAACATTCCCTGGACACCGCGAGTGTTCTTAGAAGCGTGTTCAGAACACCCACATTTTGTTTATTTGCGAACATTTCAGGACACCGCAAGTGTTCTTAGAACACATTCAACTTGCCAGCGAACAATACGGACTACGCCTTCAGGACACCCCCTATGAACATTCTAGGACACCTCGAGTGTTCTTAGAAACGTCTTCAGAACGCCCCCATTTTGCTTATTTGCAAACATTTCAGGACACCGCAAGTGTTCTTAGAACACATTCAACTTGACAGAGAACAATACGGACAGCATCCTCAGGACACCCCCATTTTGTTTATTTGCGAACATTTCAGGACACCGCGAGAGTTCTTAGAACACATTCAACTTGCCACCCACAACCCCCCATTCATAATTGCGAACATTTCAGGACACAGCGAGTGTTCGACAACGTCTTCAGAACACCGTCATTTTGTGTATTTGCAAACATTTCAGGACACTGCGAGTGTTCTTAGAACACATTCATCTTGACAAAGAACAATACAGACAGCGTCCTCAGAACACCCCCTACGAACATTCCCCGGACACTGCGAGTGTTCTTAGAAGTGTCTTCAGAACACCCCCATTTTGTTTATTTGCGAACATTTCAGGACACCGCGAGTGTTCTTAGAACACATTCAACTTGCCACCGAACAATACGGACTACGCCTTCAGGACACCCCTATGAACATTCCTGGACACCGCGAGTGTTCTTAGAAACGTCTTCAGAACACCCCCATTTTGCTTATTTGCAAACATTTCAGGACACCGCGAGTGTTCTTAGAACACATTCAACTTGACAGAGAACAATACGGACAGCGTCCTCAGGACACCCCCATTTTGTTTATTTGCGAACATTTCAAGGCACCGCGAGTGTTCTTAGAACACATTCAACTTGCCAGCGAACAATACGGACTACGCCTTCAGGACACCCCCTACGAACAATCCAGGACAGCGCGAGTGTTCTTAGAAACGTCTTCAGAACACCCCCATTTTGCTTATTTGCAAACATTTCAGGACACTGCGAATGTTCTTAGAACACATTCAACTTGACAGAGAACAATACGGACAGCGTCCTCAGGACACCCCCATTTTGTTTATTTGCGAACATTTCAGGACACCGCGAGTGTTCTTAGAAGCATCTTCAGAACACCACCATCTTGTTTATTTGCAAACATTTCAGGACACCGCGAGTGTTCTTAGAACACATTCAATTTGACAAAGAACAATACGGACAGCGTCCTCAGGACACCCCCATTTTGTTTATTTGCGAACATTTCAGGACACCGCAAGAGTTCTTAGAACACATTCAACTTGCCAGCCACAACCCCCATTCATATTTGCGAACATTTCAGGACACAGCGAGTGTTCGACAACGTCTTCAGAGCACCCCCATTTTGTGTATTTGCGAACATTACAGGACACCGCGAGTGTTCTTAGAACACATTCAACTTGCCAGCGAACAATACGGGCAGCGTCCTCAGGACACCCCCTACGAACATTCCCTGGACACCGCGAGTGTTCTTAGAAACGTTTGCAGAACAACCCCATTTTGTTTATTTGCGAACATTTCAGGACACCGCGAGTGTTCTTAGAACACATTAAACTTGACAGAGAACAATACGGGCAGCGTCCTCAGGACACCCCCTACGAACATTCCCTGGACACCGCAAGTGTTCTTAGAAACGTTTGCAGAACGACCCCATTTTGTTTATTTGCGAACATTTCAGGACACCGCGAGTGTTCTTAGAACACATTCAACGTGACAGAGAACAATACGGACAGCGTCCTCAGAACACCCCCATTTTGTTTATTTGCCAACATTTCAGGACACCGCAAGTGTTCTTAGAACACATTCAACTTGCCAGCCACAACCCCCCATTCATAATTGCGAACATTTCAGGACACAGCGAGTGTTCGACAACGTCTTCAGAACACCCCCATTTTGTGTATTTGCAAACATTCCAGGACACTGCGAGTGTTCTTAGAAGCGTCTTCAGAACACCCCCATTTTGTTTATTTGCGAACATTTCAAGACACCGCGAGTGTTCTTAGAACACATTCAACTTGCCAGCGAACAATACGGACTACGCCTTCAGGACACCCCCTACGAACATTCCAGGACACCGCAAGTGTTCTTAGAAACGTCTTCAGAACACCCCCATTTTGCTTATTTGCAAACATTTCAGAACACCGCGAGTGTTCTTAGAACACATTCAACTTGACAGAGAACAATACGGACAGTGTCCTCAGGACACCCCCATTTTGTTTATTTGCGAACATTTCAGGACACCGCGAGTGTTCTTAGAACACATTCAACTTGCCAGCGAACAATACGGACTATGCCTTCAGGACACCCCCTACGAACATTCCAGGACACCGCAAGTGTTCTTAGAAACGTCTTCAGAACACCCCCATTTTGCTTATTTGCAAACATTTCAGGACACCGCGAGTGTTCTTAGAACACATTCAACTTGCCAGCCACAACCCCCCATTCATGATTGCGAACATTTCAGGACACAGCGAGTGTTCGACAACGTCTTCAGAACACCCCCATTTTGTGTATTTGCAAACATTTCAGGACACTGCGAGTGTTCTTAGAACACATTCAACTTGATAACAAACAATATGGACAGCATCCTTAGGACACCCCCTACGAACTTTCCCAGGACACTGCGAGTGTTCTTAGAAGCGTCTTCAGAACACCCCCATTTTGTTTATTTGCGAACATTTCAAGACACCGCGAGTGTTCTTAGAACACATTCAACTTGCCAGCGAACAATACGGACTACGCCTTCAGGACACCCCCTACGAACATTCCAGCACACCGCAAGTGTTCTTAGAAACGTCTTCAGAACACCCCCATTTTGCTTATTTGCAAACATTTCAGGACACCGCGAGTGTTCTTAGAACACATTCAACTTGACAGAGAACAATACGGACAGCGTCCTCAGGACACCCCCTACGAACATTCCACGGACACCACGAGTGTTCTTAGAAGCGTCTTCAGAACACCCCAATTTTGTTTATTTTTGCGAACATTTCAGGACACCGCGAGTGTTCTTAGAACACATTCAACTTGCCACCCACAACCCCCCATTCATAATTGCGAACATTTCAGGACACAGCGAGTGTTCGACAACGTCTTCAGAACACCCCCATTTTGTGTATTTGCAAACATTTCAGGATGCCGCTAAATGTTTTTAGAACACATTCAACTTGACAACAAACAATATGGACAGCGTCCTCAGGACACCCCCATTTTGTTTATTTGCGAACATTTCAGGACACCGCGCGTGTTCTTAGAACACATTCAACTTGCCAGCGAACAATACGGACTATGCCTTCAGGACACCCCCTACGAACATTCCAGGACACCGCGAGTGTTCTTAGAAACGTCTTCAGAACACCCCCATTTTGCTTATTTGCAATCATTTCAGGACACCGCGAGTGTTCTTAGAACACATTCAACTTGACAGAGAACAATACGGACAGCGTCCTCAGGACACCCCCTACGAACATTCCACGGACACCACGAGTGTTCTTAGAAGCGTCTTCAGAACACCCCAATTTTGTTTATTTTTGCGAACATTTCAGGACACCGCGAGTGTTCTTAGAACACATTCAACTTGCCACCCACAACCCCCCATTCATAATTGCGAACATTTCAGGACACAGCGAGTGTTCGACAACGTCTTCAGAACACCCCCATTTTGTGTATTTGCAAACATTTCAGGATGCCGCGAGTGTTCTTAGAACACATTCAACTTGCCACCCACAACCCCCCATTCATAATTGCGAACATTTCAGGACACAGCGAGTGTTCGACAGCGTCTTCAGGACACCCCCATTTTGTTTATTTGCGAACATTTCAGGACACCGCGCGTGTTCTTAGAACACATTCAACTTGCCAGCGAACAATACGGACTATGCCTTCAGGACACCCCCTACGAACATTCCAGGACACCGCGAGTGTTCTTAGAAACGTCTTCAGAACACCCCCATTTTGCTTATTTGCAATCATTTCAGGACACCGCGAGTGTTCTTAGAACACATTCAACTTGACAGAGAACAATACGGACAGCGTCCTCAGGACACCCCCATTTTGTTCATTTGCGAACATTTCAGGACACCACGAGTGTTCTTAGAAGCGTCTTCAGAACACCACCATCTTGTTTATTTGCGAACATTTCAGGACACCGCAAGTGTTCTTAGAACACATTCAACTTGACAAAGAACAATACGGACAGCGTCCTCAGGACACCCATTTTGTTTATTTGCGAACATTTCAGGACACTGCGAGAGTTCTTAGAACACATTCAACTTGCCAGCCACAACCCCCATTCATATTTGTGAACATTTCAGGACACAGCGAGTGTTCGACAACGTCTTCAGAACACCCCCATTTTGTGTATTTGCGAACATTTCAGGACACTGCGAGTGTTCTTAGAACACATTCAACTTGACAGAGAACAATACGGACAGCGTCCTCAGGACACCCCCTACGAACATTCCCTGGACACCGCAAGTGTTCTTAGAAACGTCTTCAGAACACCCCCATTTTGTTTATTTGCGAACATTTCAGGAGACCGCGAGTGTTCTTAGAACACATTCAACTTGACAGAGAACAATACGGACAGCGTCCTCAGGACACCCCCATTTTGTTTATTTGCGAACATTTCAGGACACCCCGAGTGTTCTTAGAACACATTCAACTTGCGAGCAAACAATATGGACTACTCCTTCAGGACACCACCTACGCACATTCTGGGACACCGCAAGTGTTCTTAGAAGCGTCTTCAGAACACCACCATCTTGTTTATTTGCGAACATTTCAGGACACCGCGAGTGTTCTTAGAACACATTCAACTTGACAAAGAACAATAAGGACAGCGTCCTCAGGACACCCCCATTTTGTTTATTTGCGAACATTTCAGGACACCGCAAGTGTTCTTAGAACACATTCAACGTGACAGAGAACAATACGGACAGCGTCCTCAGAACACCCCCATTTTGTTTATTTGCCAACATTTCAGGACACCGCGAGTGTTCTTAGAACACATTCAACTTGACAGAGAACAATACGGACAGCGTCCTCAGGACACCCCCATTTTGTTCATTTGCGAACATTTCAGGACACCACGAGTGTTCTTAGAAGCGTCTTCAGAACACCACCATCTTGTTTATTTGCGAACATTTCAGGACACCGCAAGTGTTCTTAGAACACATTCAACTTGACAAAGAACAATACGGACAGCGTCCTCAGGACACCCATTTTGTTTATTTGCGAACATTTCAGGACACTGCGAGAGTTCTTAGAACACATTCAACTTGCCAGCCACAACCCCCATTCATATTTGTGAACATTTCAGGACACAGCGAGTGTTCGACAACGTCTTCAGAACACCCCCATTTTGTGTATTTGCGAACATTTCAGGACACTGCGAGTGTTCTTAGAACACATTCAACTTGACAGAGAACAATACGGACAGCGTCCTCAGGACACCCCCTACGAACATTCCCTGGACACCGCAAGTGTTCTTAGAAACGTCTTCAGAACACCCCCATTTTGTTTATTTGCGAACATTTCAGGAGACCGCGAGTGTTCTTAGAACACATTCAACTTGACAGAGAACAATACGGACAGCGTCCTCAGGACACCCCCATTTTGTTTATTTGCGAACATTTCAGGACACCCCGAGTGTTCTTAGAACACATTCAACTTGCGAGCAAACAATATGGACTACTCCTTCAGGACACCACCAACGCACATTCTGGGACACCGCAAGTGTTCTTAGAAGCGTCTTCAGAACACCACCATCTTGTTTATTTGCGAACATTTCAGGACACCGCGAGTGTTCTTAGAACACATTCAACTTGACAAAGAACAATAAGGACAGCGTCCTCAGGACACCCCCATTTTGTTTATTTGCGAACATTTCAGGACACCGCAAGTGTTCTTAGAACACATTCAACGTGACAGAGAACAATACGGACAGCGTCCTCAGAACACCCCCATTTTGTTTATTTGCCAACATTTCAGGACACCGCGAGTGTTCTTAGAACACATTCAACTTGCCAGCCACAACCCCCATTCATATTTGCGAACATTTCAGGACACAGCGAATGTTCGACAACGTCTTCAGAACACCCCCATTTTGTGTATTTGCAAACATTTCAGGACACCGCGAGTGTTCTTAGAAAACATTCAACTTGACAGAGAACAATACGGACAGCGTCCTCAGGACACCCCCTACGAACATTCCCTGGACACCGCGAGTGTTCTTAGAAACGTCTTCAGAACACCCCCATTTTGTTTATTTGCGAACATTTCAGGAGACCGCGAGTGTTCTTAGAACACATTCAACGTGACAGAGAACAATACGGAAAGCGTCCACAGAACACCCCCATTTTGTTTATTTGCGGACATTTCAGGACACCGCGAGTGTTCTTAGAACACATTCAACTTGCCTGCCACAAACCCCATTCATATTTGCGAACATTTCAGGACACAGCGAGCGTTCGACAATGTCTTCAGAACACCCCCATTTTGTGTATTTGCAAACATTTCAGGACACCACGAGTGTTCTTAGAACACATTCAACTTGACAGAGAACAATACGGACAGTGCCCTCAGGACACCCCCTACGAACATTCCACGGACACCGCGAGTGTTCTTAGAAGCGTCTTCAGAACACCCCAATTTTGTTTATTTTTGCGAACATTTCAGGACACCGCGAGTGTTCTTAGAACACATTAAACTTGACAGAGAACAATACGGGCAGCGTCCTCAGGACACCCCCTACGAACATTCCCTGGACACCGCAAGTGTTCTTAGAAACGTTTGCAGAACGACCCCATTTTGTTTATTTGCGAACATTTCAGGACACCGCGAGTGTTCTTAGAACACATTCAACGTGACAGAGAACAATACGGACAGCGTCCTCAGAACACCCCCATTTTGTTTATTTGCCAACATTTCAGGACACCGCAAGTGTTCTTAGAACACATTCAACTTGCCAGCCACAACCCCCCATTCATAATTGCGAACATTTCAGGACACAGCGAGTGTTCGACAACGTCTTCAGAACACCCCCATTTTGTGTATTTGCAAACATTCCAGGACACTGCGAGTGTTCTTAGAAGCGTCTTCAGAACACCCCCATTTTGTTTATTTGCGAACATTTCAAGACACCGCGAGTGTTCTTAGAACACATTCAACTTGCCAGCGAACAATACGGACTACGCCTTCAGGACACCCCCTACGAACATTCCAGGACACCGCAAGTGTTCTTAGAACACATTCAACTTGCCACCCACAACCCCCCATTCATAATTGCGAACATTTCAGGACACAGCGAGTGTTCGACAACGTCTTCAGAACACCGTCATTTTGTGTATTTGCAAACATTTCAGGACACTGCGAGTGTTCTTAGAACACATTCAACTTGACAAAGAACAATACAGACAGCGTCCTCAGAACACCCCCTACGAACATTCCCCGGACACTGCGAGTGTTCTTAGAAGTGTCTTCAGAACACCCCCATTTTGTTTATTTGCGTACATTTCAGGACACCGCGAGTGTTCTTAGAACACATTCAACTTGCCACCGAACAATACGGACTACGCCTTCAGGACACCCCTATGAACATTCCAGGACACCGCGAGTGTTCTTAGAAACGTCTTCAGAACACCCCCATTTTGCTTATTTGCAAACATTTCAGGACACCGCGAGTGTTCTTAGAACACATTCAACTTGACAGAGAACAATACGGACAGCGTCCTCAGGACACCCCCATTTTGTTTATTTGCGAACATTTCAAGGCACCGCGAGTGTTCTTAGAACACATTCAACTTGCCAGCGAACAATACGGACTACGCCTTCAGGACACCCCCTACGAACAATCCAGGACACCGCGAGTGTTCTTAGAAACGTCTTCAGAACACCCCCATTTTGCTTATTTGCAAACATTTCAGGACACTGCGAATGTTCTTAGAACACATTCAACTTGACAGAACAATACGGACAGCGTCCTCAGGACACCCCCATTTTGTTTATTTGCGAACATTTCAGGACACCGCGAGTGTTCTTAGAAGCGTCTTCAGAACACCACCATCTTGTTTATTTGCAAACATTTCAGGACACCGCGAGTGTTCTTAGAACACATTCAACTTGACAAAGAACAATACGGACAGCGTCCTCAGGACACCCCCATTTTGTTTATTTGCGAACATTTCAGGACACCGCGAGAGTTCTTAGAACACATTCAACTTGCCAGCCACAACCCCCATTCATATTTGCGAACATTTCAGGACACAGCGAGTGTTTGACAACGTCTTCAGAGCACCCCCATTTTGTGTATTTGCGAACATTACAGGACACCGCGAGTGTTCTTAGAACACATTCAACTTGCCAGCGAACAATACGGGCAGAGTCCTCAGGACACCCCCTACGAACATTCCCTGGACACCGCGAGTGTTCTTAGAAACGTTTGCAGAACAACCCCATTTTGTTTATTTGCGAACATTTCAGGACACCGCGAGTGTTCTTAGAACACATTAAACTTGACAGAGAACAATACGGGCAGCGTCCTCAGGACACCCCCTACGAACATTCCCTGGACACCGCAAGTGTTCTTAGAAACGTTTGCAGAACGACCCCATTTTGTTTATTTGCGAACATTTCAGGACACCGCGAGTGTTCTTAGAACACATTCAACGTGACAGAGAACAATACGGACAGCGTCCTCAGAACACCCCCATTTTGTTTATTTGCCAACATTTCAGGACACCACAAGTGTTCTTAGAACACATTCAACTTGCCAGCCACAACCCCCCATTCATGATTGCGAACATTTCAGGACACAGCGAGTGTTCGACAACGTCTTCAGAACACCCCCATTTTGTGTATTTGCAAACATTTCAGGACACTGCGAGTGTTCTTAGAACACATTCAACTTGATAACAAACAATATGGACAGCATCCTTAGGACACCCCCTACGAACTTTCCCAGGACACTGCGAGTGTTCTTAGAAGCGTCTTCAGAACACCCCCATTTTGTTTATTTGCGAACATTTCAAGACACCGCGAGTGTTCTTAGAACACATTCAACTTGCCAGCGAACAATACGGACTACGCCTTCAGGACACCCCCTACGAACATTCCAGCACACCGCAAGTGTTCTTAGAAACGTCTTCAGAACGCCCCCATTTTGCTTATTTGCAAACATTTCAGGACACCGCGAGTGTTCTTAGAACACATTCAACTTGACAGAGAACAATACGGACAGCGTCCTCAGGACACCCCCTACGAACATTCCACGGACACCACGAGTGTTCTTAGAAGCGTATTCAGAACACCCCAATTTTGTTTATTTTTGCGAACATTTCAGGACACCGCGAGTGTTCTTAGAACACATTCAACTTGCCACCCACAACCCCCCATTCATAATTGCGAACATTTCAGGACACAGCGAGTGTTCGACAACGTCTTCAGAACACCCCCATTTTGTGTATTTGCAAACATTTCAGGATGCCGCGAGTGTTTTTAGAACACATTCAACTTGACAACAAACAATATGGACAGCGTCCTCAGGACACCCCCATTTTGTTTATTTGCGAACATTTCAGGACACCGCGCGTGTTCTTAGAACACATTCAACTTGCCAGCGAACAATACGGACTATGCCTTCAGGACACCCCCTACGAACATTCCAGGACACCGCGAGTGTTCTTAGAAACGTCTTCAGAACACCCCCATTTTGCTTATTTGCAATCATTTCAGGACACCGCGAGTGTTCTTAGAACACATTCAACTTGACAGAGAACAATACGGACAGCGTCCTCAGGACACCCCCATTTTGTTCATTTGCGAACATTTCAGGACACCACGAGTGTTCTTAGAAGCGTCTTCAGAACACCACCATCTTGTTTATTTGCGAACATTTCAGGACACCGCAAGTGTTCTTAGAACACATTCAACTTGACAAAGAACAATACGGACAGCGTCCTCAGGACACCCATTTTGTTTATTTGCGAACATTTCAGGACACTGCGAGAGTTCTTAGAACACATTCAACTTGCCAGCCACAACCCCCATTCATATTTGTGAACATTTCAGGACACAGCGAGTGTTCGACAACGTCTTCAGAACACCCCCATTTTGTGTATTTGCGAACATTTCAGGACACTGCGAGTGTTCTTAGAACACATTCAACTTGACAGAGAACAATACGGACAGCGTCCTCAGGACACCCCCTACGAACATTCCCTGGACACCGCAAGTGTTCTTAGAAACGTCTTCAGAACACCCCCATTTTGTTTATTTGCGAACATTTCAGGAGACCGCGAGTGTTCTTAGAACACATTCAACTTGACAGAGAACAATACGGACAGCGTCCTCAGGACACCCCCATTTTGTTTATTTGCGAACATTTCAGGACACCCCGAGTGTTCTTAGAACACATTCAACTTGCGAGCAAACAATATGGACTACTCCTTCAGGACACCACCTACGCACATTCTGGGACACCGCAAGTGTTCTTAGAAGCGTCTTCAGAACACCACCATCTTGTTTATTTGCGAACATTTCAGGACACCGCGAGTGTTCTTAGAACACATTCAACTTGACAAAGAACAATAAGGACAGCGTCCTCAGGACACCCCCATTTTGTTTATTTGCGAACATTTCAGGACACCGCAAGTGTTCTTAGAACACATTCAACGTGACAGAGAACAATACGGACAGCGTCCTCAGAACACCCCCATTGTGTTTATTTGCCAACATTTCAGGACACCGCGAGTGTTCTTAGAACACATTCAACTTGACAGAGAACAATACGGACAGCGTCCTCAGGACACCCCCATTTTGTTCATTTGCGAACATTTCAGGACACCACGAGTGTTCTTAGAAGCGTCTTCAGAACACCACCATCTTGTTTATTTGCGAACATTTCAGGACACCGCAAGTGTTTTTAGAACACATTCAACTTGACAAAGAACAATACGGACAGCGTCCTCAGGACACCCATTTTGTTTATTTGCGAACATTTCAGGACACTGCGAGAGTTCTTAGAACACATTCAACTTGCCAGCCACAACCCCCATTCATATTTGTGAACATTTCAGGACACAGCGAGTGTTCGACAACGTCTTCAGAACACCCCCATTTTGTGTATTTGCGAACATTTCAGGACACTGCGAGTGTTCTTAGAACACATTCAACTTGACAGAGAACAATACGGACAGCGTCCTCAGGACACCCCCTACGAACATTCCCTGGACACCGCAAGTGTTCTTAGAAACGTCTTCAGAACACCCCCATTTTGTTTATTTGCGAACATTTCAGGAGACCGCGAGTGTTCTTAGAACACATTCAACTTGACAGAGAACAATACGGACAGCGTCCTCAGGACACCCCCATTTTGTTTATTTGCGAACATTTCAGGACACCCCGAGTGTTCTTAGAACACATTCAACTTGCGAGCAAACAATATGGACTACTCCTTCAGGACACCACCTACGGATATTCTGGGACACCGCAAGTGTTCTTAGAAGCGTCTTCAGAACACCACCATCTTGTTTATTTGCGAACATTTCAGGACACCGCGAGTGTTCTTAGAACACATTCAACTTGACAAAGAACAATAAGGACAGCGTCCTCAGGACACCCCCATTTTGTTCATTTGCGAACATTTCAGGACACCGCAAGTGTTCTTAGAACACATTCAACGTGACAGAGAACAATACGGACAGCGTCCTCAGAACACCCCCATTTTGTTTATTTGCCAACATTTCAGGACACCGCGAGTGTTCTTAGAACACATTCAACTTGCCAGCCACAACCCCCATTCATATTTGCGAACATTTCAGGACACAGCGAATGTTCGACAACGTCTTCAGAACACCCCCATTTTGTGTATTTGCAAACATTTCAGGACACCGCGAGTGTTCTTAGAAAACATTCAACTTGACAGAGAACAATACGGACAGCGTCCTCAGGACACCCCCTACGAACATTCCCTGGACACCGCGAGTGTTCTTAGAAACGTCTTCAGAACACCCCCATTTTGTTTATTTGCGAACATTTCAGGAGACCGCGAGTGTTCTTAGAACACATTCAACGTGACAGAGAACAATACGGAAAGCGTCCACAGAACACCCCCATTTTGTTTATTTGCGGACATTTCAGGACACCGCGAGTGTTCTTAGAACACATTCAACTTGCCTGCCACAAACCCCATTCATATTTGCGAACATTTCAGGACACAGCGAGTGTTCGACAACGTCTTCAGAACACCCCCATTTTGTGTATTTGCAAACATTTCAGGACACCACGAGTGTTCTTAGAACACATTCAACTTGACAGAGAACAATACGGACAGTGCCCTCAGGACACCCCCTACGAACATTCCACAGACACCGCGAGTGTTCTTAGAAGCGTCTTCAGAACACCCCAATTTTGTTTATTTTTGCGAACATTTCAGGACACCGCGAGTGTTCTTAAAACACATTCAACGTGACAGAGAACAATACGGACAGCGTCCTCAGAACACCCCCATTTTGTTTATTTGCAAACATTTCAGGACACCGCGAGTGTTCTTAGAACACATTCAACTTGCCACCCACAACCCCCCATTCATAATTGCAAACATTTCAGGACACAGCGAGTGTTCGACAACGTCTTCAGAACACCCCCATTTTATGTATTTGCAAACATTTCAGGACACCGCGAATGTTCTTAGAACACATTCAACTTGACAACGAACAATATGGACAGTTTCCTCAGGACACCCCCTATGAACATTCCCTGGACACCGCAAGTGTTCTTAGAAGCGTGTTCAGAACACCCCCATTTTGTTTATTTGCGAACATTTCAGGACACCGCAAGTGTTCTTAGAACACATTCAACTTGCCAGCGAACAATACGGACTACGCCTTCAGGACACCCCCTATGAACATTCTAGGACACCTCGAGTGTTCTTAGAAACGTCTTCAGAACACCCCCATTTTGCTTATTTGCAAACCTTTCAGGACACCGCAAGTGTTCTTAGAACACATTCAACTTGACAGAGAACAATACGGACAGCGTCCTCAGAACACCCCCATTTTGTTTATTTGCAAACATTTCAGGACACCGCGAGTGTTCTTAGAACACATTCAACTTGCCACCCACAACCCCCCATTCATAATTGCAAACATTTCAGGACACAGCAAGTGTTCGACAACGTCTTCAGAACACCCCCATTTTATGTATTTGCAAACATTTCAGGACACCGCGAATGTTCTTAGAACACATTCAACTTGACAACGAACAATATGGACAGTTTCCTCAGGACACCCCTATGAACATTCCAGGACACCGCGAGTGTTCTTAGAAACGTCTTCAGAACACCCCCATTTTGCTTATTTGCAAACATTTCAGGACACCGCGAGTGTTCTTAGAACACATTCAACTTGACAGAGAACAATACGGACAGCGTCCTCAGGACACCCCCATTTTGTTTATTTGCGAACATTTCAAGGCACTGCGAGTGTTCTTAGAACACATTCAACTTGCCAGCGAACAATACGGACTACGCCTTCAGGACACCCCCTACGAACAATCCAGGACACCGCGAGTGTTCTTAGAAACGTCTTCAGAACACCCCCATTTTGCTTATTTGCAAACATTTCAGGACACTGCGAATGTTCTTAGAACACATTCAACTTGACAGAGAACAATACGGACAGCGTCATCAGGACACCCCCATTTTGTTTATTTGCGAACATTTCAGGACACCGCGAGTGTTCTTAGAAGCGTCTTCAGAACACCACCATCTTGTTTATTTGCGAACATTTCAGGAGACCGCGAGTGTTCTTAGAACACATTCAACGTGACAGAGAACAATACGGAAAGTGTCCACAGAACACCCCCATTTTGTTTATTTGCGGACATTTCAGGACACCGCGAGTGTTCTTAGAACACATTCAACTTGCCTGCCACAAACCCCATTCATATTTGCGAACATTTCAGGACACAGCGAATGTTCGACAACGTCTTCAGAACACCCCCATTTTGTGTATTTGCAAACATTTCAGGACACCACGAGTGTTCTTAGAAAACATTCAACTTGACAGAGAACAATACGGACAGCGTCCTCAGGACACCCCCTACGAACATTCCCTGGACACCGCGAGTGTTCTTAGAAACATCTTCAGAACACCCCCATTTTGTTTATTTGCGAACATTTCAGGAGACCGCGAGTGTTCTTAGAACACATTCAACGTGACAGAGAACAATACGGAAAGCGTCCACAGAACACCCCCATTTTGTTTATTTGCGGACATTTCAGGACACCGCGAGTGTTCTTAGAACACATTCAACTTGCCTGCCACAAACCCCATTCATATTTGCGAACATTTCAGGACACAGCGAGCGTTCGACAATGTCTTCAGAACACCCCCATTTTGTGTATTTGCAAACATTTCAGGACACCACGAGTGTTCTTAGAACACATTCAACTTGACAGAGAACAATACGGACAGTGCCCTCAGGACACCCCCTACGAACATTCCACGGACACCGCGAGTGTTCTTAGAAGCGTCTTCAGAACACCCCAATTTTGTTTATTTTTGCGAACATTTCAGGACACCGCGAGTGTTCTTAGAACACATTAAACTTGACAGAGAACAATACGGGCAGCGTCCTCAGGACACCCCCTACGAACATTCCCTGGACACCGCAAGTGTTCTTAGAAACGTTTGCAGAACGACCCCATTTTGTTTATTTGCGAACATTTCAGGACACCGCGAGTGTTCTTAGAACACATTCAACGTGACAGAGAACAATACGGACAGCGTCCTCAGAACACCCCCATTTTGTTTATTTGCCAACATTTCAGGACACCGCAAGTGTTCTTAGAACACATTCAACTTGCCAGCACAACCCCCCATTCATAATTGCGAACATTTCAGGACACAGCGAGTGTTCGACAACGTCTTCAGAACACCCCCATTTTGTGTATTTGCAAACATTCCAGGACACTGCGAGTGTTCTTAGAAGCGTCTTCAGAACACCCCCATTTTGTTTATTTGCGAACATTTCAAGACACCGCGAGTGTTCTTAGAACACATTCAACTTGCCAGCGAACAATACGGACTACGCCTTCAGGACACCCCCTACGAACATTCCAGGACACCGCAAGTGTTCTTAGAAACGTCTTCAGAACACCCCCATTTTGCTTATTTGCAAACATTTCAGGACACCGCGAGTGTTCTTAGAACACATTCAACTTGACAGAGAACAATACGGACAGTGTCCTCAGGACACCCCCATTTTGTTTATTTGCGAACATTTCAGGACACTGCGAGTGTTCTTAGAACACATTCAACTTGCCAGCGAACAATACGGACTATGCCTTCAGGACACCCCCTATGAACATTCCAGGACACCGCAAGTGTTCTTAGAAACGTCTTCAGAACACCCCCATTTTGCTTATTTGCAAACATTTCAGGACACCGCGAGTGTTCTTAGAACACATTCAACTTGCCACCCACAACCCCCCATTCATAATTGCGAACATTTCAGGACACAGCGAGTGTTCGACAACGTCTTCAGAACACCGTCATTTTGTGTATTTGCAAACATTTCAGGACACTGCGAGTGTTCTTAGAACACATTCAACTTGACAAAGAACAATACAGACAGCGTCCTCAGAACACCCCCTACGAACATTCCCCGGACACTGCGAGTGTTCTTAGAAGTGTCTTCAGAACACCCCCATTTTGTTTATTTGCGTACATTTCAGGACACCGCGAGTGTTCTTAGAACACATTCAACTTGCCACCGAACAATACGGACTACGCCTTCAGGACACCCCTATGAACATTCCAGGACACCGCGAGTGTTCTTAGAAACGTCTTCAGAACACCCCCATTTTGCTTATTTGCAAACATTTCAGGACACCGCGAGTGTTCTTAGAACACATTCAACTTGACAGAGAACAATACGGACAGCGTCCTCAGGACACCCCCATTTTGTTTATTTGCGAACATTTCAAGGCACCGCGAGTGTTCTTAGAACACATTCAACTTGCCAGCGAACAATACGGACTACGCCTTCAGGACACCCCCTACGAACAATCCAGGACACCGCGAGTGTTCTTAGAAACGTCTTCAGAACACCCCCATTTTGCTTATTTGCAAACATTTCAGGACACTGCGAATGTTCTTAGAACACATTCAACTTGACAGAACAATACGGACAGCGTCCTCAGGACACCCCCATTTTGTTTATTTGCGAACATTTCAGGACACCGCGAGTGTTCTTAGAAGCGTCTTCAGAACACCACCATCTTGTTTATTTGCAAACATTTCAGGACACCGCGAGTGTTCTTAGAACACATTCAACTTGACAAAGAACAATACGGACAGCGTCCTCAGGACACCCCCATTTTGTTTATTTGCGAACATTTCAGGACACCGAGAGAGTTCTTAGAACACATTCAACTTGCCAGCCACAACCCCCATTCATATTTGCGAACATTTCAGGACACAGCGAGTGTTCGACAACGTCTTCAGAGCACCCCCATTTTGTGTATTTGCGAACATTACAGGACACCGCGAGTGTTCTTAGAACACATTCAACTTGCCAGCGAACAATACGGGCAGAGTCCTCAGGACACCCCCTACGAACATTCCCTGGACACCGCGAGTGTTCTTAGAAACGTTTGCAGAACAACCCCATTTTGTTTATTTGCGAACATTTCAGGACACCGCGAGTGTTCTTAGAACACATTAAACTTGACAGAGAACAATACGGGCAGCGTCCTCAGGACACCCCCTACGAACATTCCCTGGACACCGCAAGTGTTCTTAGAAACGTTTGCAGAACGACCCCATTTTGTTTATTTGCGAACATTTCAGGACACCGCGAGTGTTCTTAGAACACATTCAACGTGACAGAGAACAATACGGACAGCGTCCTCAGAACACCCCCATTTTGTTTATTTGCCAACATTTCAGGACACCACAAGTGTTCTTAGAACACATTCAACTTGCCAGCCACAACCCCCCATTCATGATTGCGAACATTTCAGGACACAGCGAGTGTTCGACAACGTCTTCAGAACACCCCCATTTTGTGTATTTGCAAACATTTCAGGACACTGCGAGTGTTCTTAGAACACATTCAACTTGATAACAAACAATATGGACAGCATCCTTAGGACACCCCCTACGAACTTTCCCAGGACACTGCGAGTGTTCTTAGAAGCGTCTTCAGAACACCCCCATTTTGTTTATTTGCGAACATTTCAAGACACCGCGAGTGTTCTTAGAACACATTCAACTTGCCAGCGAACAATACGGACTACGCCTTCAGGACACCCCCTACGAACATTCCAGCACACCGCAAGTGTTCTTAGAAACGTCTTCAGAACACCCCCATTTTGCTTATTTGCAAACATTTCAGGACACCGCGAGTGTTCTTAGAACACATTCAACTTGACAGAGAACAATACGGACAGCGTCCTCAGGACACCCCCTACGAACATTCCACGGACACCACGAGTGTTCTTAGAAGCGTATTCAGAACACCCCAATTTTGTTTATTTTTGCGAACATTTCAGGACACCGCGAGTGTTCTTAGAACACATTCAACTTGCCAGCGAACAATACGGACTACGCCTTCAGGACACCCCCTACGAACATTCCAGCACACCGCAAGTGTTCTTAGAAACGTCTTCAGAACACCCCCATTTTGCTTATTTGCAAACATTTCAGGACACCGCGAGTGTTCTTAGAACACATTCAACTTGACAGAGAACAATACGGACAGCGTCCTCAGGACACCCCCTACGAACATTCCATGGACACCACGAGTGTTCTTAGAAGCGTATTCAGAACACCCCAATTTTGTTTATTTTTGCGAACATTTCAGGACACCGCGAGTGTTCTTAGAACACATTCAACTTGCCACCCACAACCCCCCATTCATAATTGCGAACATTTCAGGACACAGCGAGTGTTCGACAACGTCTTCAGAACACCCCCATTTTGTGTATTTGCAAACATTTCAGGATGCCGCGAGTGTTTTTAGAACACATTCAACTTGACAACAAACAATATGGACAGCGTCCTCAGGACACCCCCATTTTGTTTATTTGCGAACATTTCAGGACACCGCGCGTGTTCTTAGAACACATTCAACTTGCCAGCGAACGATACGGACTATGCCTTCAGGACACCCCCTACGAACATTCCAGGACACCGTGAGTGTTCTTAGAAACGTCTTCAGAACACCCCCATTTTGCTTATTTGCAATCATTTCAGGACACCGCGAGTGTTCTTAGAACACATTCAACTTGACAGAGAACAATACGGACAGCGTCCTCAGGACACCCCCATTTTGTTCATTTGCGAACATTTCAGGACACCACGAGTGTTCTTAGAAGCGTCTTCAGAACACCACCATCTTGTTTATTTGCGAACATTTCAGGACACCGCAAGTGTTCTTAGAACACATTCAACTTGACAAAGAACAATACGGACAGCGTCCTCAGGACACCCATTTTGTTTATTTGCGAACATTTCAGGACACTGCGAGAGTTCTTAGAACACATTCAACTTGCCAGCCACAACCCCCATTCATATTTGTGAACATTTCAGGACACAGCGAGTGTTCGACAACGTCTTCAGAACACCCCCATTTTGTGTATTTGCGAACATTTCAGGACACTGCGAGTGTTCTTAGAACACATTCAACTTGACAGAGAACAATACGGACAGCGTCCTCAGGACACCCCCTACGAACATTCCCTGGACACCGCAAGTGTTCTTAGAAACGTCTTCAGAACACCCCCATTTTGTTTATTTGCGAACATTTCAGGAGACCGCGAGTGTTCTTAGAACACATTCAACTTGACAGAGAACAATACGGACAGCGTCCTCAGGACACCCCCATTTTGTTTATTTGCGAACATTTCAGGACACCCCGAGTGTTCTTAGAACACATTCAACTTGCGAGCAAACAATATGGACTACTCCTTCAGGACACCACCTACGCACATTCTGGGACACCGCAAGTGTTCTTAGAAGCGTCTTCAGAACACCACCATCTTGTTTATTTGCGAACATTTCAGGACACCGCGAGTGTTCTTAGAACACATTCAACTTGACAAAGAACAATAAGGACAGCGTCCTCAGGACACCCCCATTTTGTTTATTTGCGAACATTTCAGGACACCGCAAGTGTTCTTAGAACACATTCAACGTGACAGAGAACAATACGGACAGCGTCCTCAGAACACCCCCATTGTGTCTATTTGCCAACATTTCAGGACACCGCGAGTGTTCTTAGAACACATTCAACTTGACAGAGAACAATACGGACAGCGTCCTCAGGACACCCCCATTTTGTTAATTTGCGAACATTTCAGGACACCACGAGTGTTCTTAGAAGCGTCTTCAGAACACCACCATCTTGTTTATTTGCGAACATTTCAGGACACCGCAAGTGTTCTTAGAACACATTCAACTTGACAAAGAACAATACGGACAGCGTCCTCAGGACACCCATTTTGTTTATTTGCGAACATTTCAGGACACTGCGAGAGTTCTTAGAACACATTCAACTTGCCAGCCACAACCCCCATTCATATTTGTGAACATTTCAGGACACAGCGAGTGTTCGACAACGTCTTCAGAACACCCCCATTTTGTGTATTTGCGAACATTTCAGGACACTGCGAGTGTTCTTAGAACACATTCAACTTGACAGAGAACAATACGGACAGCGTCCTCAGGACACCCCCTACGAACATTCCCTGGACACCGCAAGTGTTCTTAGAAACGTCTTCAGAACACCCCCATTTTGTTTATTTGCGAACATTTCAGGAGACCGCGAGTGTTCTTAGAACACATTCAACTTGACAGAGAACAATACGGACAGCGTCCTCAGGACACCCCCATTTTGTTTATTTGCGAACATTTCAGGACACCCCGAGTGTTCTTAGAACACATTCAACTTGCGAGCAAACAATATGGACTACTCCTTCAGGACACCACCTACGGATATTCTGGGACACCGCAAGTGTTCTTAGAAGCGTGTTCAGAACACCCCCATTTTGTTTATTTGCGAACATTTCAGGACACCGCAAGTGTTCTTAGAACACATTCAACTTGAGCGAACAATACGGACTACGCCTTCAGGACACCCCCTATGAACATTCTAGGACACCTCGAGTGTTCTTAGAAACGTCTTCAGAACGCCCCCATTTTGCTTATTTGCAAACATTTCAGGACACCGCAAGTGTTCTTAGAACACATTCAACTTGACAGAGAACAATACGGACAGCGTCCTCAGAACACCCCCATTTTGTTTATTTGCGAACATTTCAGGAGACCGCGAGTGTTCTTAGAACACATTCAACGTGACAGAGAACAATACGGAAAGCGTCCACAGAACACCCCCATTTTGTTTATTTGCGGACATTTCAGGACACCGCGAGTGTTCTTAGAACACATTCAACTTGCCTGCCACAAACCCCATTCATATTTGCGAACATTTCAGGACACAGCGAGTGTTCGACAACGTCTTCAGAACACCCCCATTTTGTGTATTTGCAAACATTTCAGGACACCACGAGTGTTCTTAGAACACATTCAACTTGACAGAGAACAATACGGACAGTGCCCTCAGGACACCCCCTACGAACATTCCACAGACACCGCGAGTGTTCTTAGAAGCGTCTTCAGAACACCCCAATTTTGTTTATTTTTGCGAACATTTCAGGACACCGCGAGTGTTCTTAAAACACATTCAACGTGACAGAGAACAATACGGACAGCGTCCTCAGAACACCCCCATTTTGTTTATTTGCAAACATTTCAGGACACCGCGAGTGTTCTTAGAACACATTCAACTTGCCACCCACAACCCCCCATTCATAATTGCAAACATTTCAGGACACAGCGAGTGTTCGACAACGTCTTCAGAACACCCCCATTTTATGTATTTGCAAACATTTCAGGACACCGCGAATGTTCTTAGAACACATTCAACTTGACAACGAACAATATGGACAGTTTCCTCAGGACACCCCCTATGAACATTCCCTGGACACCGCAAGTGTTCTTAGAAGCGTGTTCAGAACACCCCCATTTTGTTTATTTGCGAACATTTCAGGACACCGCAAGTGTTCTTAGAACACATTCAACTTGCCAGCGAACAATACGGACTACGCCTTCAGGACACCCCCTATGAACATTCTAGGACACCTCGAGTGTTCTTAGAAACGTCTTCAGAACACCCCCATTTTGCTTATTTGCAAACCTTTCAGGACACCGCAAGTGTTCTTAGAACACATTCAACTTGACAGAGAACAATACGGACAGCGTCCTCAGAACACCCCCATTTTGTTTATTTGCAAACATTTCAGGACACCGCGAGTGTTCTTAGAACACATTCAACTTGCCACCCACAACCCCCCATTCATAATTGCAAACATTTCAGGACACAGCGAGTGTTCGACAACGTCTTCAAAACACCCCCATTTTATGTATTTGCAAACATTTCAGGACACCGCGAATGTTCTTAGAACACATTCAACTTGACAACGAACAATATGGACAGTTTCCTCAGGACACCCCTATGAACATTCCAGGACACCGCGAGTGTTCTTAGAAACGTCTTCAGAACACCCCCATTTTGCTTATTTGCAAACATTTCAGGACACCGCGAGTGTTCTTAGAACACATTCAACTTGACAGAGAACAATACGGACAGCGTCCTCAGGACACCCCCATTTTGTTTATTTGCGAACATTTCAAGGCACTGCGAGTGTTCTTAGAACACATTCAACTTGCCAGCGAACAATACGGACTACGCCTTCAGGACACCCCCTACGAACAATCCAGGACACCGCGAGTGTTCTTAGAAACGTCTTCAGAACACCCCCATTTTGCTTATTTGCAAACATTTCAGGACACTGCGAATGTTCTTAGAACACATTCAACTTGACAGAGAACAATACGGACAGCGTCATCAGGACACCCCCATTTTGTTTATTTGCGAACATTTCAGGACACCGCGAGTGTTCTTAGAAGCGTCTTCAGAACACCACCATCTTGTTTATTTGCGAACATTTCAGGAGACCGCGAGTGTTCTTAGAACACATTCAACGTGACAGAGAACAATACGGAAAGTGTCCACAGAACACCCTCATTTTGTTTATTTGCGGACATTTCAGGACACCGCGAGTGTTCTTAGAACACATTCAACTTGCCTGCCACAAACCCCATTCATATTTGCGAACATTTCAGGACACAGCGAATGTTCGACAACGTCTTCAGAACACCCCCATTTTGTGTATTTGCAAACATTTCAGGACACCACGAGTGTTCTTAGAAAACATTCAACTTGACAGAGAACAATACGGACAGCGTCCTCAGGACACCCCCTACGAACATTCCCTGGACACCGCGAGTGTTCTTAGAAACGTCTTCAGAACACCCCCATTATGTTTATTTGCAAACATTTCAGGAGACCGCGAGTGTTCTTAGAACACATTCAACGTGACAGAGAACAATACGGAAAGCGTCCACAGAACACCCCCATTTTGTTTATTTGCGGACATTTCAGGACACCGCGAGTGTTCTTAGAACACATTCAACTTGCTTGCCACAAACCCCATTCATATTTGCGAACATTTCAGGACACAGCGAGTGTTCGACAACGTCTTCAGAACACCCCCATTTTATGTATTTGCAAACATTTCAGGACACCGCGAATGTTCTTAGAACACATTCAACTTGACAACGAACAATATGGACAGTTTCCTCAGGACACCCCTATGAACATTCCAGGACACCGCGAGTGTTCTTAGAAACGTCTTCAGAACACCCCCATTTTGCTTATTTGCAAACATTTCAGGACACCGCGAGTGTTCTTAGAACACATTCAACTTGCCAGCGAACAATACGGACTACGCCTTCAGGACACCCCCTACGAACAATCCAGGACACCGCGAGCGTTCTTAGAAACGTCTTCAGAACACCCCCATTTTGCTTATTTGCAAACATTTCAGGACACTGCGAATGTTCTTAGAACACATTCAACTTGACAGAGAACAATACGGACAGCGTCCTCAGGACACCCCCATTTTGTTTATTTGCGAACATTTCAGGACACCGCGAGTGTTCTTAGAAGCGTCTTCAGAACACCACCATCTTGTTTATTTGCGAACATTTCAGGAGACCGCGAGTGTTCTTAGAACACATTCAACGTGACAGAGAACAATACGGAAAGCGTCCACAGAACACCCCCATTTTGTTTATTTGAGGACATTTCAGGACACCGCGAGTGTTCTTAGAACACATTCAACTTGCCTGCCACAAACCCCATTCATATTTGCGAATATTTCAGGACACAGCGAATGTTCGACAACGTCTTCAGAACACCCCCGTTTTGTGTATTTGCAAACATTTCAGGACACCACGAGTGTTCTTAGAAAACATTCAACTTGACAGAGAACAATACGGACAGCGTCCTCAGGACACCCCCTACGAACATTCCCTGGACACCGCGAGTGTTCTTAGAAACGTCTTCAGAACACCCCCATTTTGTTTATTTGCGAACATTTCAGGAGACCGCGAGTGTTCTTAGAACACATTCAACGTGACAGAGAACAATACGGAAAGCGTCCACAGAACACCCCCATTTTGTTTATTTGCGGACATTTCAGGACACCACGAGTGTTCTTAGAACACATTCAACTTGACAGAGAACAATACGGACAGTGCCCTCAGGACACCCCCTACGAACATTCCACGGACACCGCGAGTGTTCTTAGAAGCGTCTTCAGAACACCCCAATTTTGTTTATTTTTGCGAACATTTCAGGACACCGCGAGTGTTCTTAGAACACATTCAACGTGACAGAGAACAATACGGACAGCGTCCTCAGAACACCCCCATTTTGTTTATTTGCGAACATTTCAGGACACAGCAAGTGTTCTTAGAACACATTCAACTTGCCAGCGAACAATACGGACTACGCCTCCAGGACACCCCCTATGAACATTCTAGGACACCTCGAGTGTTCTTAGAAACGTCTTCAGAACACCCCCATTTTGCTTATTTGCAAACATTTCAGGACAACGCAAGTGTTCTTAGAACACATTCAACTTGACAGAGAACAATACGGACAGCATCCTCAGGACACCCCCATTTTGTTTATTTGCGAACATTTCAGGACACCGCGAGAGTTCTTAGAACACATTCAACTTGCCACCCACAACCCCCCATTCATAATTGCGAACATTTCAGGACACAGCGAGTGTTCGACAACGTCTTCAGAACACCGTCATTTTGTGTATTTGCAAACATTTCAGGACACTGCGAGTGTTCTTAGAACACATTCAACTTGACAAAGAACAATACAGACAGCGTCCTCAGAACACCCCCTACGAACATTCCCCGGACACGGCGAGTGTTCTTAGAAGTGTCTTCAGAACACCCCCATTTTGTTTATTTGCGAACATTTCAGGACACCGCGAGTGTTCTTAGAACACATTCAACTTGCCACCGAACAATACGGACTACGCCTTCAGGACACCCCTATGAACATTCCAGGACACCGCAAGTGTTCTTAGAAACGTCCTCAGAACACCCCCATTTTGCTTATTTGCAAACATTTCAGGACACCACGAGTGTTCTTAGAACACATTCAACTTGACAGAGAACAATACGGACAGCGTCCTCAGAACACCCCCATTTTGTTTATTTGCGAACATTTCAAGGCACCGCGAGTGTTCTTAGAACACATTCAACTTGCCAGCGAACAATACGGACTACGCCTTCAGGACACCCCCTACGAACAATCCAGGACACCGCGAGTGTTCTTAGAAACGTCTTCAGAACACCCCCATTTTGCTTATTTGCAAACATTTCAGGACACTGCGAATGTTCTTAGAACACATTCAACTTGACAGAGAACAATACGGACAGCGTCCTCAGGACACCCCCATTTTGTTTATTTGCGAACATTTCAGGACACCGCGAGTGTTCTTAGAAGCGTCTTCAGAACACCACCATCTTGTTTATTTGCAAACATTTCAGGACACCGCGAGTGTTCTTAGAACACATTCAACTTGACAAAGAACAATACGGACAGCGTCCTCAGGACACCCCCATTTTGTTTATTTGCGAACATTTCAGGACACCGCAAGAGTTCTTAGAACACATTCAACTTGCCAGCCACAACCCCCATTCATATTTGCGAACATTTCAGGACACAGCGAGTGTTCGACAACGTCTTCAGAGCACCCCCATTTTGTGTATTTGCGAACATTACAGGACACCGCGAGTGTTCTTAGAACACATTCAACTTGCCAGCGAACAATACGGGCAGCGTCCTCAGGACACCCCCTACGAACATTCCCTGTACACCGCGAGTGTTCTTAGAAACGTTTGCAGAACAACCCCATTTTGTTTATTTGCGAACATTTCAGGACACCGCGAGTGTTCTTAGAACACATTAAACTTGACAGAGAACAATACGGGCAGCGTCCTCAGGACACCCCCTACGAACATTCCCTGTACACCGCGAGTGTTCTTAGAAACGTTTGCAGAACAACCCCATTTTGTTTATTTGCGAACATTTCAGGACACCGCGAGTGTTCTTAGAACACATTCAACGTGACAGAGAACAATACGGACAGCGTCCTCAGAACACCCCCATTTTGTTTATTTGCCAACATTTCAGGACACCGCAAGTGTTCTTAGAACACATTCAACTTGCCAGCCACAACCCCCCATTCATAATTGCGAACATTTCAGGACACAGCGAGTGTTCGACAACGTCTTCAGAACACCCCCATTTTGTGTATTTGCAAACATTTCAGGACACTGCGAGTGTTCTTAGAACACATTCAACTTGATAACAAACAATATGGACAGCGTCCTTAGGACACCCCCTACGAACTTTCCCAGGACACTGCGAGTGTTCTTAGAAGCGTCTTCAGAACACCCCCATTTTGTTTATTTGCGAACATTTCAAGACACCGCGAGTGTTCTTAGAACACATTCAACTTGCCAGCGAACAATACGGACTACGCCTTCAGCACACCGCAAGTGTTCTTAGAAACGTCTTCAGAACACCCCCATTTTGCTTATTTGCAAACATTTAAGGACACCGCGAGTGTTCTTAGAACACATTCAACTTGCCAGCCACAACCCCCATTCATATTTGCGAACATTTCAGGACACAGCGAGTGTTTGACAACGTCTTCAGAACACCCCCATTTTGTGTATTTGCAAACATTTCAGGACACCGCGAGTGTTCTTAGAACACATTCAACTTGACAGAGAACAATACGGACAGCGTCCTCAGGACACCCCCTACGAACATTCCACGGACACCACGAGTGTTCTTAGAAGCGTCTTCAGAACACCCCAATTTTGTTTATTTTTGCGAACATTTCAGGACACCGCGAGTGTTCTTAGAACACATTCAACTTGCCACCCACAACCCCCCATTCATAATTGTGAACATTTCAGGACACAGCGAGTGTTCGACAACGTCTTCAGAACACCCCCATTTTGTGTATTTGCAAACATTTCAGGACGCCGCGAGTGTTTTTAGAACACATTCAACTTGACAACAAACAATATATACAGCGTCCTCAGGACACCCCCATTTTGTTTATTTGCGAACATTTCAGGACACCGCGCGTGTTCTTAGAACACATTCAACTTGCCAGCGAACAATACGGACTATGCCTTCAGGACACCCCCTACGAACATTCCAGGACACCGCGAGTGTTCTTAGAAACGTCTTCAGAACACCCCCATTTTGCTTATTTGCAATCATTTCAGGACACCGCGAGTGTTCTTAGAACACATTCAACTTGACAGAGAACAATACGGACAGCGTCCTCAGGACACCCCCATTTTGTTTATTTGCGAACATTTCAGGACACCACGAGTGTTCTTAGAAGCGTCTTCAGAACACCACCATCTTGTTTATTTGCGAACATTTCAGGACACCGCAAGTGTTCTTAGAACACATTCAACTTGACAAAGAACAATACGGACAGCGTCCTCAGGACACCCATTTTGTTTATTTGCGAACATTTCAGGACACCGCGAGAGTTCTTAGAACACATTCAACTTGCCAGCCACAACCCCCATTCATATTTGCGAACATTTCAGGACACAGCGAGTGTTCGACAACGTCTTCAGAGCACCCCCATTTTGTGTATTTGCGAACATTACAGGACACCGCGAGTGTTCTTAGAACACATTCAACTTGCCAGCGAACAATACAGGCAGCGTCCTCAGGACACCCCCTACGAACATTCCCTGGACACCGCGAGTGTTCTTAGAAACGTTTGCAGAACAACCCCATTTTGTTTATTTGCGAACATTTCAGGACACCGCGAGTGTTCTTAGAACACATTAAACTTGACAGAGAACAATACGGACAGCGTCCTCAGGACACCCCCTACGAACATTCCACGGACACCGCAAGTGTTCTCAGAAACGTTTGCAGAACACCCCAATTTTGTTTATTTTTGCGAACATTTCAGGACACCGCAAGTGTTCTTAGAACACATTCAACTTGCCACCCACAACCCCCCATTCATAATTGCGAACATTTCAGGACACAGCGAGTGTTCGACAACGTCTTCAGAACACCCCCATTTTGTGTATTTGCAAAAATTTCAGGACGCCGCGAGTGTTTTTAGAACACATTCAACTTGACAACAAACAATATATACAGCGTCCTCAGGACACCCCCATTTTGTTTATTTGCGAACATTTCAGGACACCGCGCGTGTTCTTAGAACACATTCAACTTGCCAGCGAACAATACGGACTATGCCTTCAGGACACCCCCTACGAACATTCCAGGACACCGCGAGTGTTCTTAGAAACGTCTTCAGAACACCCCCATTTTGCTTATTTGCAATCATTTCAGGACACCGCGAGTGTTCTTAGAACACATTCAACTTGACAGAGAACAATACGGACAGCGTCCTCAGGACACCCCCATTTTGTTTATTTGCGAACATTTCAGGACACCACGAGTGTTCTTAGAAGCGTCTTCAGAACACCACCATCTTGTTTATTTGCGAACATTTCAGGACACCGCAAGTGTTCTTAGAACACATTCAACTTGACAAAGAACAATACGGACAGCGTCCTCAGGACACCCATTTTGTTTATTTGCGAACATTTCAGGACACCGCGAGAGTTCTTAGAACACATTCAACTTGCCAGCCACAACCCCCATTCATATTTGCGAACATTTCAGGACACAGCGAGTGTTCGACAACGTCTTCAGAGCACCCCCATTTTGTGTATTTGCGAACATTACAGGACACCGCGAGTGTTCTTAGAACACATTCAACTTGCCAGCGAACAATACAGGCAGCGTCCTCAGGACACCCCCTACGAACATTCCCTGGACACCGCGAGTGTTCTTAGAAACGTTTGCAGAACAACCCCATTTTGTTTATTTGCGAACATTTCAGGACACCGCGAGTGTTCTTAGAACACATTAAACTTGACAGAGAACAATACGGACAGCGTCCTCAGGACACCCCCTACGAACATTCCACGGACACCGCAAGTGTTCTCAGAAACGTTTGCAGAACACCCCAATTTTGTTTATTTTTGCGAACATTTCAGGACACCGCAAGTGTTCTTAGAACACATTCAACTTGCCACCCACAACCCCCCATTCATAATTGCGAACATTTCAGGACACAGCGAGTGTTCGACAACGTCTTCAGAACACCCCCATTTTGTGTATTTGCAAAAATTTCAGGACGCCGCGAGTGTTTTTAGAACACATTCAACTTGACAACAAACAATATATACAGCGTCCTCAGGACACCCCCATTTTGTTTATTTGCGAACATTTCAGGACACCGCGCGTGTTCTTAGAACACATTCAACTTGCCAGCGAACAATACGGACTATGCCTTCAGGACACCCCCTACGAACATTCCAGGACACCGCAAGTGTTCTTAGAAACGTTTGCAGAACGACCCCATTTTGTTTATTTGCGAACATTTCAGGACACCGCGAGTGTTCTTAGAACACATTCAACGTGACAGAGAACAATACGGACAGCGTCCTCAGGACACCCCCTACGAACATTCCCTGGACACCGCAAGTGTTCTTAGAAACGTTTGCAGAACGACCCCATTTTGTTTATTTGCGAACATTTCAGGACACCGCGAGTGTTCTTAGAACACATTCAACGTGACAGAGAACAATACGGACAGCGTCCTCAGAACACCCCCATTTTGTTTATTTGCCAACATTTCAGGACACCGCAAGTGTTCTTAGAACACATTCAACTTGCCAGCCACAACCCCCGATTCATAATTGCGAACATTTCAGGACACAGCGAGTGTTCGACAACGTCTTCAGAACACCCCCATTTTGTGTATTTGCAAACATTCCAGGACACTGCGAGTGTTCTTAGAAGCGTCTTCAGAACACCCCCATTTTGTTTATTTGCGAACATTTCAAGACACCGCGAGTGTTCTTAGAACACATTCAACTTGCCAGCGAACAATACAGACTACGCCTTCAGGACACCCCCTACGAACATTCCAGGACACCGCAAGTGTTCTTAGAAACGTCTTCAGAACACCCCCATTTTGCTTATTTGCAAACATTTCAGGACACCGCGAGTGTTCTTAGAACACATTCAACTTGACAGAGAACAATACGGACAGCGTCCTCAAGACACCCCCATTTTGTTTATTTGCGAACATTTCAGGACACCGCGAGTGTTCTTAGAACACATTCAACTTGCCAGCGAACAATACGGACTATGCCTTCAGGACACCCCCTACGAACATTCCAGGACACCGCAAGTGTTCTTAGAAACGTCTTCAGAACACCCCCATTTTGCTTATTTGCAAACATTTCAGGACACCGCGAGTGTTCTTAGAACACATTCAACTTGCCACCCACAACCCCCCATTCATAATTGCGAACATTTCAGGACACAGCGAGTGTTCGACAACGTCTTCAGAACACCGTCATTTTGTGTATTTGCAAACATTTCAGGACACTGCGAGTGTTCTTAGAACACATTCAACTTGACAAAGAACAATACAGACAGCGTCCTCAGAACACCCCCTACGAACATTCCCCGGACATTGCGAGTGTTCTTAGAAGTGTCTTCAGAACACCCCCATTTTGTTTATTTGCGTACATTTCAGGACACCGCGAGTGTTCTTAGAACACATTCAACTTGCCACCGAACAATACGGACTACGCCTTCAGGACACCCCTATGAACATTCCAGGACACCGCGAGTGTTCTTAGAAACGTCTTCAGAACACCCCCATTTTGCTTATTTGCAAACATTTCAGGACACCGCGAGTGTTCTTAGAACACATTCAACTTGACAGAGAACAATACGGACAGCGTCCTCAGGACACCCCCATTTTGTTTATTTGCGAACATTTCAAGGCACCGCGAGTGTTCTTAGAACACATTCAACTTGCCAGCGAACAATACGGACTACGCCTTCAGGACACCCCCTACGAACAATCCAGGACACCGCAAGTGTTCTTAGAAACGTCTTCAGAACACCCCCATTTTGCTTATTTGCAAACATTTCAGGACACTGCGAATGTTCTTAGAACACATTCAACTTGACAGAACAATACGGACAGCGTCCTCAGGACACCCCCATTTTGTTTATTTGCGAACATTTCAGGACATCGCGAGTGTTCTTAGAAGCGGCTTCAGAACACCACCATCTTGTTTATTTGCAAACATTTCAGGACACCGCGAGTGTTCTTAGAACACATTCAACTTGACAAAGAACAATACGGACAGCGTCCTCAGGACACCCCCATTTTGTTTATTTGCGAACATTTCAGGACACCGCGAGAGTTCTTAGAACACATTCAACTTGCCAGCCACAACCCCCATTCATATTTGCGAACATTTCAGGACACAGCGAGTGTTCGACAACGTCTTCAGAGCACCCCCATTTTGTGTATTTGCGAACATTACAGGACACCGCGAGTGTTCTTAGAACACATTCAACTTGCCAGCGAACAATACGGCAGCGTCCTCAGGACACCCCCTACGAACATTCCCTGGACACCGCGAGTGTTCTTAGAAACGTTTGCAGAACAACCCCATTTTGTTTATTTGCGAACATTTCAGGACACCGCGAGTGTTCTTAGAACACATTAAACTTGACAGAGAACAATACGGGCAGCGTCCTCAGGACACCCCCTACGAACATTCCCTGGACACCGCAAGTGTTCTTAGAAACGTTTGCAGAACGACCCCATTTTGTTTATTTGCGAACATTTCAGGACACCGCGAGTGTTCTTAGAACACATTCAACGTGACAGAGAACAATACGGACAGCGTCCTCAGAACACCCCCATTTTGTTTATTTGCCAACATTTCAGGACACCGCAAGTGGTCTTAGAACACATTCAACTTGCCAGCCACAACCCCCCATTCATAATTGCGAACATTTCAGGACACAGCGAGTGTTCGACAACGTCTTCAGAACACCCCCATTTTGTGTATTTGCAAACATTTCAGGACACTGCGAGTGTTCTTAGAACACATTCAACTTGATAACAAACAATATGGACAGCATCCTTAGGACACCCCCTACGAACTTTCCCAGGACACTGCGAGTGTTCTTAGAAGCGTCTTCAGAACACCCCCATTTTGTTTATTTGCGAACATTTCAAGACACCGCGAGTGTTCTTAGAACACATTCAACTTGCCAGCGAACAATACGGACTACGCCTTCAGGACACCCCCTACGAACATTCCAGCACACCGCAAGTGTTCTTAGAAACGTCTTCAGAACACCCCCATTTTGCTTATTTGCAAACATTTCAGGACACCGCGAGTGTTCTTAGAACACATTCAACTTGACAGAGAACAATACGGACAGCGTCCTCAGGACACCCCCTACGAACATTCCACGGACACCACGAGTGTTCTTAGAAGCGTCTTCAGAACACCCCAATTTTGTTTATTTTTGCGAACATTTCAGGACACCGCGAGTGTTCTTAGAACACATTCAACTTGCCACCCACAACCCCCCATTCATAATTGCGAACATTTCAGGACACAGCGAGTGTTCGACAACGTCTTCAGAACACCCCCATTTTGTGTATTTGCAAACATTTCAGGATGCCGCGAGTGTTTTTAGAACACATTCAACTTGACAACAAACAATATGGACAGCGTCCTCAGGACACCCCCATTTTGTTTATTTGCGAACATTTCAAGACACCGCGAGTGTTCTTAGAAGCGTCTTCAGAACACCACCATCTTGTTTATTTGCAAACATTTCAGGACACCGCGAGTGTTCTTAGAACACATTCAACTTGACAAAGAACAATACGGACAGCGTCCTCAGGACACCCCCATTTTGTTTATTTGCGAACATTTCAGGACACCGCGAGAGTTCTTAGAACACATTCAACTTGCCAGCCACAACCCCCATTCATATTTGCGAACATTTCAGGACACAGCGAGTGTTCGACAACGTCTTCAGAGCACCCCCATTTTGTGTATTTGCGAACATTACAGGACACCGCGAGTGTTCTTAGAACACATTCAACTTGCCAGCGAACAATACGGGCAGCGTCCTCAGGACACCCCCTACGAACATTCCCTGGACACCGCGAGTGTTCTTAGAAACGTTTGCAGAACAACCCCATTTTGTTTATTTGCAAACATTTCAGGACACCGCGAGTGTTCTTAGAACACATTAAACTTGACAGAGAACAATACGGGCAGCGTCCTCAGGACACCCCCTACGAACATTCCCTGGACACCGCAAGTGTTCTTAGAAACGTTTGCAGAACGACCCCATTTTGTTTATTTGCGAACATTTCAGGACACCGCGAGTGTTCTTAGAACACATTCAACGTGACAGAGAACAATACGGACAGCGTCCTCAGAACACCCCCATTTTGTTTATTTGCCAACATTTCAGGACACCGCAAGTGTTCTTAGAACACATTCAACTTGCCAGCCACAACCCCCCATTCATAATTGCGAACATTTCAGGACACAGCGAGTGTTCGACAACGTCTTCAGAACACCCCCATTTTGTGTATTTGCAAACATTTCAGGACACTGCGAGTGTTCTTAGAACACATTCAACTTGATAACAAACAATATGGACAGCATCCTTAGGACACCCCCTACGAACTTTCCCAGGACACTGCGAGTGTTCTTAGAAGCGTCTTCAGAACACCCCCATTTTGTTTATTTGCGAACATTTCAAGACACCGCGAGTGTTCTTAGAACACATTCAACTTGCCAGCGAACAATACGGACTACGCCTTCAGGACACCCCCTACGAACATTCCAGCACACCGCAAGTGTTCTTAGAAACGTCTTCAGAACACCCCCATTTTGCTTATTTGCAAACATTTCAGGACACCGCGAGTGTTCTTAGAACACATTCAACTTGACAGAGAACAATACGGACAGCGTCCTCAGGACACCCCCTACGAACATTCCACGGACACCACGAGTGTTCTTAGAAGCGTCTTCAGAACACCCCAATTTTGTTTATTTTTGCGAACATTTCAGGACACCGCGAGTGTTCTTAGAACACATTCAACTTGCCACCCACAACCCCCCATTCATAATTGCGAACATTTCAGGACACAGCGAGTGTTCGACAACGTCTTCAGAACACCCCTATTTTGTGTATTTGCAAACATTTCAGGACGCCGCGAGTGTTTTTAGAACACATTCAACTTGACAACAAACAATATGGACAGCGTCCTCAGGACACCCCCATTTTGTTTATTTGCGAACATTTCAGGACACCGCGCGTGTTCTTAGAACACATTCAACTTGCCAGCGAACAATACGGACTATGCCTTCAGGACACCCCCTACGAACATTCCAGGACACCGCGAGTGTTCTTAGAAACGTCTTCAGAACACCCCCATTTTGCTTATTTGCAATCATTTCAGGACACCGCGAGTGTTCTTAGAACACATTCAACTTGACAGAGAACAATACGGACAGCGTCCTCAGGACACCCCCATTTTGTTCATTTGCGAACATTTCAGGACACCACGAGTGTTCTTAGAAGCGTCTTCAGAACACCACCATCTTGTTTATTTGCGAACATTTCAGGACACCGCAAGTGTTCTTAGAACACATTCAACTTGACAAAGAACAATACGGACAGCGTCCTCAGGACACCCATTTTGTTTATTTGCGAACATTTCAGGACACTGCGAGAGTTCTTAGAACACATTCAACTTGCCAGCCACAACCCCCATTCATATTTGTGAACATTTCAGGACACAGCGAGTGTTCGACAAAGTCTTCAGAACACCCCCATTTTGTGTATTTGCGAACATTTCAGGACACTGCGAGTGTTCTTAGAACACATTCAACTTGACAGAGAACAATACGGACAGCGTCCTCAGGACACCCCCTACGAACATTCCCTGGACACCGCAAGTGTTCTTAGAAACGTCTTCAGAACACCCCCATTTTGTTTATTTGCGAACATTTCAGGAGACCGCGAGTGTTCTTAGAACACATTCAACTTGACAGAGAACAATACGGACAGCGTCCTCAGGACACCCCCATTTTGTTTATTTGCGAACATTTCAGGACACCCCGAGTGTTCTTAGAACACATTCAACTTGCGAGCAAACAATATGGACTACTCCTTCAGGACACCACCTACGAACATTCTGGGACACCGCAAGTGTTCTTAGAAGCGTCTTCAGAACACCACCATCTTGTTTATTTGCGAACATTTCAGGACACCGCAAGTGTTCTTAGAACACATTCAACTTGACAAAGAACAATAAGGACAGCGTCCTCAGGACACCCCCATTTTGTTTATTTGCGAACATTTCAGGACACCGCAAGTGTTCTTAGAACACATTCAACGTGACAGAGAACAATACGGACAGCGTCCTCAGAACACCCCCATTTTGTTTATTTGCCAACATTTCAGGACACCGCGAGTGTTCTTAGAACACATTCAACTTGCCAGCCACAACCCCCATTCATATTTGCGAACATTTCAGGACACAGCGAATGTTCGACAACGTCTTCAGAACACCCCCATTTTGTGTATTTGCAAACATTTCAGGACACCGCGAGTGTTCTTAGAAAACATTCAACTTGACAGAGAACAATACGGACAGCGTCCTCAGGACACCCCCTACGAACATTCCCTGGAAACCGCGAGTTTTCTTAGAAACGTCTTCAGAACACCCCCATTTTGTTTATTTGCGAACATTTCAGGAGACCGTGAGTGTTCTTAGAACACATTCAACGTGACAGAGAACAATACGGAAAGCGTCCACAGAACACCCCCATTTTGTTTATTTGCGGACATTTCAGGACACCGCGAGTGTTCTTAGAACACATTCAACTTGCCTGCCACAAACCCCATTCATATTTGCGAACATTTCAGGACACAGCGAGTGTTCGACAACGTCTTCAGAACACCCCCATTTTGTGTATTTGCAAACATTTCAGGACACCACGAGTGTTCTTAGAACACATTCAACTTGACAGAGAACAATACGGACAGTGCCCTCAGGACACCCCCTACGAACATTCCACGGACACCGCGAGTGTTCTTAGAAGCGTCTTCAGAACACCCCAATTTTGTTTATTTTTGCGAACATTTCAGGACACCGCGAGTGTTCTTAGAACACATTCAACGTGACAGAGAACAATATGGACAGCGTCCTCAGAACACCCCCATTTTGTTTATTTGCAAACATTTCAGGACACCGCGAGTGTTCTTAGAACACATTCAACTTGCCACCCACAACCCCCCATTCATAATTGCAAACATTTCAGGACACAGCGAGTGTTCGACAACGTCTTCAGAACACCCCCATTTTATGTATTTGCAAACATTTCAGGACACCGCGAATGTTCTTAGAACACATTCAACTTGACAACGAACAATATGGACAGTTTCCTCAGGACACCCCCTATGAACATTCCCTGGACACCGCGAGTGTTCTTAGAAGCGTGTTCAGAACACCCCCATTTTGTTTATTTGCGAACATTTCAGGACACTGCAAGTGTTCTTAGAACACATTCAACTTGCCAGCGAACAATACGGACTACGCCTTCAGGACACCCCCTATGAACATTCTAGGACACCTCGAGTGTTCTTAGAAACGTCTTCAGAACACCCCCATTTTGCTTATTTTCAAACATTTCAGGACACCGCAAGTGTTCTTAGAACACATTCAACTTGACAGAGAACAATACGGACAGCGTCCTCAGAACACCCCCATTTTGTTTATTTGCGAACATTTCAGGAGACCGCGAGTGTTCTTAGAACACATTCAACGTGACAGAGAACAATACGGAAAGCGTCCACAGAACACCCCCATTTTGTTTATTTGCGGACATTTCAGGACACCGCGAGTGTTCTTAGAACACATTCAACTTGCCTGCCACAAACCCCATTCATATTTGCGAACATTTCAGGACACAGCGAGTGTTCGACAACGTCTTCAGAACACCCCCATTTTGTGTATTTGCAAACATTTCAGGACACCACGAGTGTTCTTAGAACACATTCAACTTGACAGAGAACAATACGGACAGTGCCCTCAGGACACCCCCTACGAACATTCCACGGACACCGCGAGTGTTCTTAGAAGCGTCTTCAGAACACCCCAATTTTGTTTATTTTTGCGAACATTTCAGGACACCGCGAGTGTTCTTAGAACACATTCAACGTGACAGAGAACAATACGGACAGCGTCCTCAGAACACCCCCATTTTGTTTATTTGCAAACATTTCAGGACACCGCGAGTGTTCTTAGAACACATTCAACTTGCCACCCACAACCCCCCATTCATAATTGCAAACATTTCAGGACACAGCGAGTGTTCGACAACGTCTTCAGAACACCCCCATTTTATGTATTTGCAAACATTTCAGGACACCGCGAATGTTCTTAGAACACATTCAACTTGACAACGAACAATATGGACAGTTTCCTCAGGACACCCCCTATGAACATTCCCTGGACACCGCAAGTGTTCTTAGAAGCGTGTTCAGAACACCCCCATTTTGTTTATTTGCGAACATTTCAGGACACCACAAGTGTTCTTAGAACACATTCAACTTGCCAGCGAACAATACGGACTACGCCTTCAGGACACCCCCTATGAACATTCTAGGACACCTCGAGTGTTCTTAGAAACGTCTTCAGAACACCCCCATTTTGCTTATTTGCAAACATTTCAGGACACTGCAAGTGTTCTTAGAACACATTCAACTTGACAGAGAACAATACGGACAGCGTCCTCAGAACACCCCCATTTTGTTTATTTGCAAACATTTCAGGACACCGCGAGTGTTCTTAGAACACATTCAACTTGCCACCCACAACCCCCCATTCATAATTGCAAACATTTCAGGACACAGCGAGTGTTCGACAACGTCTTCAGAACACCCCCATTTTATGTATTTGTAAACATTTCAGGACACCGCGAATGTTCTTAGAACACATTCAACTTGACAACGAACAATATGGACAGTTTCCTCAGGACACCCCTATGAACATTCCAGGACACCGCGAGTGTTCTTAGAAACGCCTTCAGAACACCCCCATTTTGCTTATTTGCAAACATTTCAGGACACCGCGAGTGTTCTTAGAACACATTCAACTTGACAGAGAACAATACGGACAGCGTCCTCAGGACACCCACATTTTGTTTATTTGCGAACATTTCAAGGCACTGCGAGTGTTCTTAGAACACATTCAACTTGCCAGCGAACAATACGGACTACGCCTTCAGGACACCCCCTACGAACAATCCAGGACACCGCGAGTGTTCTTAGAAACGTCTTCAGAACACCCCCATTTTGCTTATTTGCAAACATTTCAGGACACTGCGAATGTTCTTAGAACACATTCAACTTGACAGAGAACAATACGGACAGCGTCCTCAGGACACCCCCATTTTGTTTATTTGCGAACATTTCAGGACACCGCGAGTGTTCTTAGAAGCGTCTTCAGAACACCACCATCTTGTTTATTTGCGAACATTTCAGGAGACCGCGAGTGTTCTTAGAACACATTCAACGTGACAGAGAACAATACGGAAAGTGTCCACAGAACACCCCCATTTTGTTTATTTGCGGACATTTCAGGACACCGCGAGTGTTCTTAGAACACATTCAACTTGCCTGCCACAAACCCCATTCATATTTGCGAACATTTCAGGACACAGCGAATGTTCGACAACGTCTTCAGAACACCCCCATTTTGTGTATTTGCAAACATTTCAGGACACCACGAGTGTTCTTAGAAAACATTCAACTTGACAGAGAACAATACGGACAGCGTCCTCAGGACACCCCCTACGAACATTCCCTGGACACCGCGAGTGTTCTTAGAAACGTCTTCAGAACACCCCCATTTTGTTTATTTGCGAACATTTCAGGAGACCGCGAGTGTTCTTAGAACACATTCAACGTGACAGAGAACAATACGGAAAGCGTCCACAGAACACCCCCATTTTGTTTATTTGCGGACATTTCAGGACACCGCGAGTGTTCTTAGAACACATTCAACTTGCTTGCCACAAACCCCATTCATATTTGCGAACATTTCAGGACACAGCGAGTGTTCGACAACGTCTTCAGAACACCCCCATTTTATGTATTTGCAAACATTTCAGGACACCGCGAATGTTCTTAGAACACATTCAACTTGACAACGAACAATATGGACAGTTTCCTCAGGACACCCCTATGAACATTCCAGGACACCGCGAGTGTTCTTAGAAACGTCTTCAGAACACCCCCATTTTGCTTATTTGCAAACATTTCAGGACACCGCGAGTGTTCTTAGAACACATTCAACTTGACAGAGAACAATACGGACAGCGTCCTCAGGGCACCCCCATTTTGTTTATTTGCGAACATTTCAAGGCACTGCGAGTGTTCTTAGAACACATTCAACTTGCTAGCGAACAATACGGACTACGCCTTCAGGACACCCCCTACGAACAATCCAGGACACCGCGAGTGTTCTTAGAAACGTCTTCAGAACACCCCCATTTTGCTTATTTGCAAACATTTCAGGACACCGCAAGTGTTCTTAGAACACATTCAACTTGACAGAGAACAATACGGACAGCGTCCTCAGAACACCCCCATTTTGTTTATTTGCGAACATTTCAGGAGACCGCGAGTGTTCTTAGAACACATTCAACGTGACAGAGAACAATACGGAAAGCGTCCACAGAACACCCCCATTTTGTTTATTTGCGGACATTTCAGGACACCGCGAGTGTTCTTAGAACACATTCAACTTGCCTGCCACAAACCCCATTCATATTTGCGAACATTTCAGGACACAGCGAGTGTTCGACAACGTCTTCAGAACACCCCCATTTTGTGTATTTGCAAACATTTCAGGACACCACGAGTGTTCTTAGAACACATTCAACTTGACAGAGAACAATACGGACAGTGCCCTCAGGACACCCCCTACGAACATTCCACGGACACCGCGAGTGTTCTTAGAAGCGTCTTCAGAACACCCCAATTTTGTTTATTTTTGCGAACATTTCAGGACACCGCGAGTGTTCTTAGAACACATTCAACGTGACAGAGAACAATACGGACAGCGTCCTCAGAACACCCCCATTTTGTTTATTTGCAAACATTTCAGGACACCGCGAGTGTTCTTAGAACACATTCAACTTGCCACCCACAACCCCCCATTCATAATTGCAAACATTTCAGGACACAGCGAGTGTTCGACAACGTCTTCAGAACACCCCCATTTTATGTATTTGCAAACATTTCAGGACACCGCGAATGTTCTTAGAACACATTCAACTTGACAACGAACAATATGGACAGTTTCCTCAGGACACCCCCTATGAACATTCCCTGGACACCGCAAGTGTTCTTAGAAGCGTGTTCAGAACACCCCCATTTTGTTTATTTGCGAACATTTCAGGACACCACAAGTGTTCTTAGAACACATTCAACTTGCCAGCGAACAATACGGACTACGCCTTCAGGACACCCCCTATGAACATTCTAGGACACCTCGAGTGTTCTTAGAAACGTCTTCAGAACACCCCCATTTTGCTTATTTGCAAACATTTCAGGACACCGCGAGTGTTCTTAGAACACATTCAACTTGACAGAGAACAATACGGACAGCGTCCTCAGGACACCCACATTTTGTTTATTTGCGAACATTTCAAGGCACTGCGAGTGTTCTTAGAACACATTCAAGTTGCCAGCGAACAATACGGACTACGCCTTCAGGACACCCCCTACGAACAATCCAGGACACCGCGAGTGTTCTTAGAAACGTCTTCAGAACACCCCCATTTTGCTTATTTGCAAACATTTCAGGACACTGCGAATGTTCTTAGAACACATTCAACTTGACAGAGAACAATACGGACAGCGTCCTCAGGACACCCCCATTTTGTTTATTTGCGAACATTTCAGGACACCGCGAGTGTTCTTAGAAGCGTCTTCAGAACACCACCATCTTGTTTATTTGCGAACATTTCAGGAGACCGCGAGTGTTCTTAGAACACATTCAACGTGACAGAGAACAATACGGAAAGTGTCCACAGAACACCCCCATTTTGTTTATTTGCGGACATTTCAGGACACCGCGAGTGTTCTTAGAACACATTCAACTTGCCTGCCACAAACCCCATTCATATTTGCGAACATTTCAGGACACAGCGAATGTTCGACAACGTCTTCAGAACACCCCCATTTTGTGTATTTGCAAACATTTCAGGACACCACGAGTGTTCTTAGAAAACATTCAACTTGACAGAGAACAATACGGACAGCGTCCTCAGGACACCCCCTACGAACATTCCCTGGACACCGCGAGTGTTCTTAGAAACGTCTTCAGAACACCCCCATTTTGTTTATTTGCGAACATTTCAGGAGACCGCGAGTGTTCTTAGAACACATTCAACGTGACAGAGAACAATACGGAAAGCGTCCACAGAACACCCCCATTTTGTTTATTTGCGGACATTTCAGGACACCGCGAGTGTTCTTAGAACACATTCAACTTGCTTGCCACAAACCCCATTCATATTTGCGAACATTTCAGGACACAGCGAGTGTTCGACAACGTCTTCAGAACACCCCCATTTTATGTATTTGCAAACATTTCAGGACACCGCGAATGTTCTTAGAACACATTCAACTTGACAACGAACAATATGGACAGTTTCCTCAGGACACCCCTATGAACATTCCAGGACACCGCGAGTGTTCTTAGAAACGTCTTCAGAACACCCCCATTTTGCTTATTTGCAAACATTTCAGGACACCGCGAGTGTTCTTAGAACACATTCAACTTGACAGAGAACAATACGGACAGCGTCCTCAGGGCACCCCCATTTTGTTTATTTGCGAACATTTCAAGGCACTGCGAGTGTTCTTAGAACACATTCAACTTGCCAGCGAACAATACGGACTACGCCTTCAGGACACCCCCTACGAACAATCCAGGACACCGCGAGTGTTCTTAGAAACGTCTTCAGAACACCCCCATTTTGCTTATTTGCAAACATTTCAGGACACTGCGAATGTTCTTAGAACACATTCAACTTGACAGAGAACAATACGGACAGCGTCCTCAGGACACCCCCATTTTGTTTATTTGCGAACATTTCACGACACCGCGAGTGTTCTTAGAAGCGTCTTCAGAACACCAACATCTTGTTTATTTGCGAACATTTCAGGAGACCGCGAGTGTTCTTAGAACACATTCAACGTGACAGAGAACAATACGGAAAGCGTCCACAGAACACCCCCATTTTGTTTATTTGCGGACATTTCAGGACACCGCAAGTGTTCTTAGAACACATTCAACTTGCCTGCCACAAACCCCATTCATATTTGCGAACATTTCAGGACACAGCGAATGTTCGACAACGTCTTCAGAACACCCCCATTTTGTGTATTTGCAAACATTTCAGGACACCACGAGTGTTCTTAGAAAACATTCAACTTGACAGAGAACAATACGGACAGCGTCCTCAGGACACCCCCTACGAACATTCCCTGGACACCGCGAGTGTTCTTAGAAACGTCTTCAGAACACCCCCATTTTGTTTATTTGCGAACATTTCAGGAGACCGCGAGTGTTCTTAGAACACATTCAACGTGACAGAGAACAATACGGAAAGCGTCCACAGAACACCCCCATTTTGTTTATTTGCGGACATTTCAGGACACCGCGAGTGTTCTTAGAACACATTCAACTTGCTTGCCACAAACCCCATTCATATTTGCGAACATTTCAGGACACAGCGAGTGTTCGACAACGTCTTCAGAACACCCCCATTTTGTGTATTTGCAAACATTTCAGGACACCACGAGTGTTCTTAGAACACATTCAACTTGACAGAGAACAATACGGACAGTGCCCTCAGGACACCCCCTACGAACATTCCACGGACACCGCGAGTGTTCTTAGAAGCGTCTTCAGAACACCCCAATTTTGTTTATTTTTGCGAACATTTCAGGACACCGCGAGTGTTCTTAGAACACATTCAACGTGACAGAGAACAATACGGACAGCGTCCTCAGAACACCCCCATTTTGTTTATTTGCAAACATTTCAGGACACCACGAGTGTTCTTAGAACACATTCAACTTGACAGAGAACAATACGGACAGTGCCCTCAGGACACCCCCTACGAACATTCCACGGACACCGCGAGTGTTCTTAGAAGCGTCTTCAGAACACCCCAATTTTGTTTATTTTTGCGAACATTTCAGGACACCGCGAGTGTTCTTAGAACACATTCAACGTGACAGAGAACAATACGGACAGCGTCCTCAGAACACCCCCATTTTGTTTATTTGCGAACATTTCAGGACACAGCAAGTGTTCTTAGAACACATTCAACTTGCCAGCGAACAATACGGACTACGCCTCCAGGACACCCCCTATGAACATTCTAGGACACCTCGAGTGTTCTTAGAAACGTCTTCAGAACACCCCCATTTTGCTTATTTGCAAACATTTCAGGACACCGCAAGTGTTCTTAGAACACATTCAACTTGACAGAGAACAATACGGACAGCATCCTCAGGACACCCCCATTTTGTTTATTTGCGAACATTTCAGGACACCGCGAGAGTTCTTAGAACACATTCAACTTGCCACCCACAACCCCCCATTCATAATTGCGAACATTTCAGGACACAGCGAGTGTTCGACAACGTCTTCAGAACACCGTCATTTTGTGTATTCGCAAACATTTCAGGACACTGCGAGTGTTCTTAGAACACATTCAACTTGACAAAGAACAATACAGACAGCGTCCTCAGAACACCCCCTACGAACATTCCCCGGACACTGCGAGTGTTCTTAGAAGTGTCTTCAGAACACCCCCATTTTGTTTATTTGCGAACATTTCAGGACACCGCGAGTGTTCTTAGAACACATTCAACTTGCCACCGAACAATACGGACTACGCCTTCAGGACACCCCTATGAACATTCCAGGACACCGCAAGTGTTCTTAGAAACGTCTTCAGAACACCCCCATTTTGCTTATTTGCAAACATTTCAGGACACCACGAGTGTTCTTAGAACACATTCAACTTGACAGAGAACAATACGGACAGCGTCCTCAGGACACCCCCATTTTGTTTATTTGCGAACATTTCAAGGCACCGCGAGTGTTCTTAGAACACATTCAACTTGCCAGCGAACAATACGGACTACGCCTTCAGGACACCCCCTACGAACAATCCAGGACACCGCGAGTGTTCTTAGAAACGTCTTCAGAACACCCCCATTTTGCTTATTTGCAAACATTTCAGGACACTGCGAATGTTCTTAGAACACATTCAACTTGACAGAGAACAATACGGACAGCGTCCTCAGGACACCCCCATTTTGTTTATTTGCGAACATTTCAGGACACCGCGAGTGTTCTTAGAAGCGTCTTCAGAACACCACCATCTTGTTTATTTGCAAACATTTCAGGAGACCGCGAGTGTTCTTAGAACACATTCAACGTGACAGAGAACAATACGGAAAGCGTCCACAGAACACCCCCATTTTGTTTATTTGCGGACATTTCAGGACACCGCGAGTGTTCTTAGAACACATTCAACTTGCCTGCCACAAACCCCATTCATATTTGCGAACATTTCAGGACACAGCGAATGTTCGACAACGTCTTCAGAACACCCCCATTTTGTGTATTTGCAAACATTTCAGGACACCACGAGTGTTCTTAGAAAACATTCAACTTGACAGAGAACAATACGGACAGCGTCCTCAGGACACCCCCTACGAACATTCCCTGGACACCGCGAGTGTTCTTAGAAACGTCTTCAGAACACCCCCATTTTGTTTATTTGCGAACATTTCAGGAGACCGCGAGTGTTCTTAGAACACATTCAACGTGACAGAGAACAATACGGAAAGCATCCACAGAACACCCCCATTTTGTTTATTTGCGGACATTTCAGGACACCGCGAGTGTTCTTAGAACACATTCAACTTGCTTGCCACAAACCCCATTCATATTTGCGAACATTTCATGACACAGCGAGTGTTCGACAACGTCTTCAGAACACCCCCATTTTGTGTATTTGCAAACATTTCAGGACACCACGAGTGTTCTTAGAACACATTCAACTTGACAGAGTACAATACGGACAGTGCCCTCAGGACACCCCCTACGAACATTCCACGGACACCGCGAGTGTTCTTAGAAGCGTCTTCAGAACACCCCAATTTTGTTTATTTTTGCGAACATTTCAGGACACCGCGAGTGTTCTTAGAACACATTCAACGTGACAGAGAACAATACGGACAGCGTCCTCAGAACACCCCCATTTTGTGTATTTGCAAACATTTCAGGACACCACGAGTGTTCTTAGAACACATTCAACTTGACAGAGAACAATACGGACAGTGCCCTCAGGACACCCCCTACGAACATTCCACGGACACCGCGAGTGTTCTTAGAAGCGTCTTCAGAACACCCCAATTTTGTTTATTTTTGCGAACATTTCAGGACACCGCGAGTGTTCTTAGAACACATTCAACGTGACAGAGAACAATACGGACAGCGTCCTCAGAACACCCCCATTTTGTTTATTTGCGAACATTTCAGGACACAGCAAGTGTTCTTAGAACACATTCAACTTGCCAGCGAACAATACGGACTACGCCTCCAGGACACCCCCTATGAACATTCTAGGACACCTCGAGTGTTCTTAGAAACGTCTTCAGAACACCCCCATTTTGCTTATTTTTGCGAACATTTCAGGACACCGCGAGTGTTCTTAGAACACATTCAACTTGACAGAGAACAATACGGACAGCATCCTCAGGACACCCCCATTTTGTTTATTTGCGAACATTTCAGGACACCGCGAGAGTTCTTAGAACACATTCAACTTGCCACCCACAACCCCCCATTCATAATTGCGAACATTTCAGGACACAGCGAGTGTTCGACAACGTCTTCAGAACACCGTCATTTTGTGTATTTGCAAACATTTCAGGACACTGCGAGTGTTCTTAGAACACATTCAACTTGACAAAGAACAATACAGACAGCGTCCTCAGAACACCCCCTACGAACATTCCCCGGACACTGCGAGTGTTCTTAGAAGTGTCTTCAGAACACCCCCATTTTGTTTATTTGCGAACATTTCAGGACACCGCGAGTGTTCTTAGAACACATTCAACTTGCCACCGAACAATACGGACTACGCCTTCAGGACACCCCTATGAACATTCCAGGACACCGCAAGTGTTCTTAGAAACGTCTTCAGAACACCCCCATTTTGCTTATTTGCAAACATTTCAGGACACCACGAGTGTTCTTAGAACACATTCAACTTGACAGAGAACAATACGGACAGCGTCCTCAGGACACCCCCATTTTGTTTATTTGCGAACATTTCAAGGCACCGCGAGTGTTCTTAGAACACATTCAGCTTGCCAGCGAACAATACGGACTATGCCTTCAGGACACCCCCTACGAACAATCCAGGACACCGCGAGTGTTCTTAGAAACGTCTTCAGAACACCCCCATTTTGCTTATTTGCAAACATTTCAGGACACTGTGAATGTTCTTAGAACACATTCAACTTGACAGAGAACAATACGGACAGCGTCCTCAGGACACCCCAATTTTGTTTATTTGCGAACATTTCAGGACACCGCGAGTGTTCTTAGAAGCGTCTTCAGAACACCACCATCTTGTTTATTTGCAAACATTTCAGGACACCGCGAGTGTTCTTAGAACACATTCAACTTGACAAAGAACAATACGGACAGCGTCCTCAGGACACCCCCATTTTGTTTATTTGCGAACATTTCAGGACACCGCAAGAGTTCTTAGAACACATTCAACTTGCCAGCCACAACCCCCATTCATATTTGCGAACATTTCAGGACACAGCGAGTGTTCGACAACGTCTTCAGAGCACCCCCATTTTGTGTATTTGCGAACATTACAGGACACCGCGAGTGTTCTTAGAACCGATTCAACTTGCCAGCGAACAATACGGGCAGCGTCCTCAGGACACCCCCTACGAACATTCCCTGTACACCGCGAGTGTTCTTAGAAACGTTTGCAGAACAACCCCATTTTGTTTATTTGCGAACATTTCAGGACACCGCGAGTGTTCTTAGAACACATTAAAGTTGACAGAGAACAATACGGGCAGCGTCCTCAGGACACCCCCTACGAACATTCCCTGGACACCGCAAGTGTTCTTAGAAACGTTTGCAGAACGACCCCATTTTGTTTATTTGCAAACATTTCAGGACACCGCGAGTGTTCTTAGAACACATTCAACGTGACAGAGAACAATACGGACAGCATCCTCAGAACACCCCCATTTTGTTTATTTGCCAACATTTCAGGACACCGCAAGTGTTCTTAGAACACATTCAACTTGCCAGCCACAACCCCCCATTCATAATTGCGAACATTTCAGGACACAGCGAGTGTTCGACAACGTCTTCAGAACACCCCCATTTTGTGTATTTGCAAACATTTCAGGACACTGCGAGTGTTCTTAGAACACATTCAACTTGATAACAAACAATATGGACAGCGTCCTTAGGACACCCCCTACGAACTTTCCCAGGACACTGCGAGTGTTCTTAGAAGCGTCTTCAGAACACCCCCATTTTGTTTATTTGCGAACATTTCAAGACACCGGCAGTGTTCTTAGAACACATTCAACTTGCCAGCGAACAATACGGACTACGCCTTCAGGACACCGCAAGTGTTCTTAGAAACGTCTTCAGAACACCCCCATTTTGCTTATTTGCAAACATTTCAGGACACCGCGAGTGTTCTTAGAACACATTCAACTTGCCAGCCACAACCCCCATTCATATTTGCGAACATTTCAGGACACAGCGAGTGTTTGACAACGTCTTCAGAACACCCCCATTTTGTGTATTTGCAAACATTTCAGGACACCGCGAGTGTTCTTAGAACACATTCAACTTGACAGAGAACAATACGGACAGCGTCCTCAGGACACCCCCTACGAACATTCCACGGACACCACGAGTGTTCTTAGAAGCGTCTTCAGAACACCCCAATTTTGTTTATTTTTGCGAACATTTCAGGACACCGCGAGTGTTCTTAGAACACATTCAACTTGCCACCCACAACCCCCCATTCATAATTGCGAACATTTCAGGACACAGCGAGTGTTCGACAACGTCTTCAGAACACCCCCATTTTGTGTATTTGCAAACATTTCAGGACGCCGCGAGTGTTTTTAGAACACATTCAACTTGACAACAAACAATATATACAGCGTCCTCAGGACACCCCCATTTTGTTTATTTGCGAACATTTCAGGACACCGCGCGTGTTCTTAGAACACATTCAACTTGCCAGCGAACAATACGGACTATGCCTTCAGGACACCCCCTACGAACATTCCAGGACACCGCGAGTGTTCTTAGAAACGTCTTCAGAACACCCCCATTTTGCTTATTTGCAATCATTTCAGGACACCGCGAGTGTTCTTAGAACACATTCAACTTGACAGAGAACAATACGGACAGCGTCCTCAGGACACCCCCATTTAGTTTATTTGCGAACATTTCAGGACACCACGAGTGTTCTTAGAAGCGTCTTCAGAACACCACCATCTTGTTTATTTGCGAACATTTCAGGACACCGCAAGTGTTCTTAGAACACATTCAACTTGACAAAGAACAATACGGACAGCGTCCTCAGGACACCCATTTTGTTTATTTGCGAACATTTCAGGACACTGCGAGAGTTCTTAGAACACATTCAACTTGCCAGCCACAACCCCCATTCATATTTGCGAACATTTCAGGACACAGCGAGTGTTCGACAACGTCTTCAGAACACCCCCATTTTGTGTATTTGCGAACATTTCAGGACACTGCGAGTGTTCTTAGAACAAATTCAACTTGACAGAGAACAATACGGACAGCGTCCTCAGGACACCCCCTACGAACATTCCCTGGACACCGCAATTGTTCTTAGAAACGTCTTCAGAACACCCCCATTTTGTTTATTTGCGAACATTTCAGGAGACCGCGAGTGTTCTTAGAACACATTCAACGTGACAGAGAACAATTCGGAAAGCGTCCACAGAACACCCCCATTTTGTTTATTTGCGAACATTTCAGTACACCGCGAGTGTTCTTAGAACACATTCAACTTGCCAGCCACAACCCCCATTCATATTTGCGAACATTTCAGGACACAGCGATTGTTCGACAACGTCTTCAGAACACCCCCATTTTGTGTATTTGCGAACATTTCAGGACACCGCGAGTGTTCTTAGAACAGTTTCAGCTTGCTTGTGAACAAAACGGACACATATTGAGTCCTCAGAACACCCCCCATTCAGTTTATTTAGAACATTTCAGAACACCCGTGATGTCCGCAGACAAATCGAACAAAAAAGAACTTTCATCCTATCTCATACACTCCCACCCTCCCCAAACACTCCTACAAACCAACACACTCTACTAAATACAAATTTTGAACAAAGTTTCACTGCGCTGTCCGCGAATCCAAGATGGCGGGCGCTATGAAAATCTGACGCACTTCACGCTCCACGCCATCCAATCAGCGAACACGTTGCATGTCCGTGAACATCACGCAAGCCGATTGGCCAATCAGGGCACTGTCCGCGGAGCGAACAAGGAAGTGTGTCCGCGGACCGAACACAGATATCACTATTTTTTTTTTCCTACTTTTTGGTCATTTTAAAACTACTGGACGGATTTTCACCAAATTTGCAAAAGCACGCTTTCGGGACCAAGCCGCTGCTCCTGGTCCAAATTTGGTGAAAATCCGTCCAGCGGTTTGGGCTGTAGACGCAAGCAAAAAAAAATTCCCATTCAGTCTATGGGAAAAAAAAAGTTTAGGGACCCCCCCTATAACTTTGCCCCCCTGGACGAATCCTCACCAAACTTTGCAAAGAAATTCAGAGTGACCCAAATACTTTTTTGGCAAAGTTTGTTGGGGATTCGTCCAGGGAGAGCGAAGTTATAAGCCGCCCAAAAAGTGCTCTTCCTATGGAAACACCAACTTAACCATAACTACATGGCCACTACCGTGGCCATGTAATTAATATATATATATATATATATATATATATATACACATATATATTCAGTGAAAAACGTTAAAGAGACGTTATGGTTAAGTAACAATAAGAAAAACCTATGAAATTCAGTGAAAAAACCTCTCTGACCACTGCCATCTTCCTCCCCACCCTCAGTCCCATTTTTGTTTGCACCCCACAACCCTACTTACCTTATTTTGGCTGGGGCGAGTGCAGCCACCGCATTCGCTCCTTCTCTTTGCCTCCCGCAGGCCACCATGGAAAGGGAAAAGGGGCTTCGCATTGGCCGATAACTTGGGCTGCTGCCCGTTAACCCCTCTTCCAGCCTCTGGAGTGGGGGATGAATGCCACATTATTCCCATTGGCATAACACAAAATGCTAATGGAAATGTTTGAAAATCTTATTGGGTCTATCGCCTTTACTGAGAAATGTAAAGTAGATGGAGTCTGTAAAAGTTTTTTTTAGTTCTATTTTTTAACTGTGAAAAGTGGTTGCTAAAGGAACCTTTTTTGTTGTTTTTTTTTTATCTATTTTTGCATGAGAGGTCAGAAAGTAAGGTGGGGAGGTAAATGAGGGAAAAAGCATCAAGCACTAATATGGAGTGGCAGGTGGACATGGGAAGATGTTGCGCGTGTATTACATCTAAGGCCGGGGCAGTGTTTCTCATGCTCCTTGATTACGGTTTCAAATGCACTTTGAAATTGCTCCCCCCTGCAAAGTGATGTGTTTCAGTATATACAGAATAATGTTGTCTTCGAAAGATATGGATCAACATCCTCTTTTATCGCTTGCAAGATAGCTGGTGGGATGTTGTGCCCCGCAGAAGTAGGCTGTGTGGTTACAGTATTGATTGAGGAAGAAGAGGAGCAGGAAGACAGCCTACTACTAGCTAAGAAAGGAACAACCTTTCTGAGAGCATTGCTGTGGTTGGATTTGGTGTGGCTTCACATGGAGGTGGTCCCGTTGGACTACTGTCCTGGTAGTCAGTGACTCCGTACAATGTTGCATTTCACATTAGAAGCTTTAGCCTTTCTCACATTCCCAATAGTGGTAAAGAACTGCCAAACCCATGATTCTCTTTGGGTACTAAAGGTAGGCAATTCCTCTACCTCATCTTTTTCATCCTCTTCATTGTCTTTGGAAGTACTGCACTTTTTTTGTTGCGTAGGTCCTCCTACTGGTGTTGGTGGTGATGGTGGTTATTGTAGAGGAGGGGTGGCAATAGCTGTTGACATTTTTAAGATAAATAGCAGTTTTGCTAATATTCTTCCAGTATGTCCTCTGTGCTAGATTGTTAGTGGATGATTTATTTATTAGAATTTTCATATATCGCGCCACACGCCTGAAGGCCTCAGGGCGCACAAAAAAAAGGACAAACAGACAGGGTTAGGATAACCTAGGCAGTTTGCGGGAGCCAATGCCATCATGGACCAAAGATCAGGCAAGGGAGTCAGTCAGGGGGGAGGTTGAAGTAAGAATCGTTGTAGGAGCTGTGCAAGGGTACATTTTGAGTTTGAAAGTTCCTAGTTCAGCAATGTAAGGGAATGTAAAGAAACGTAGAATTCCTGCCAAGAGTTGAAGCTCAAAATGGACTTTCTTCAAAAGGTCCAACATGTGAGGAGTCAAGGAAAGAGAGCAGTGAAAGATAACCCCAATGTTTTTGGCCTATCAGAATGGTGAGGATATAGAGCCCAAGGACAGTGGCCAGAAAGTCTGAAGGAAACAAGGCACAAGTTTCCCAATAACAAAAATCTCCATCTTACTGACACTCATGCAGAGATTGTTAGCCGCAAATCATGCCTGAATGGGAATAGACAATCAGAGGTCAGGGAGGCAGATAAGAAAGTAGTAGAGGAAAGTTTCAAGCAAAGTTGTGTATCATCACCATAAAACTTGGGGTGAGCCAGAGGGATGACAAACATGAAAGATCTACACTGATACAATAGAACCCTAGGACATGCTGCAGGTATAAAGTGAGGTGGTGCAGGACAACCAGCCCAGTTGCAGCTGGAAAGGGCAGTTAGTCAGGAAAGAGGTCAGCCAGTCCAGTGGCCAGTCTGTGAGTGCAAAGGTATCATGGAGGCGTTCAATAAAGATAGAATAGTTCACTGTGTCAAAGGCAGAGGACAGATCAATAAGTACTATCCCCAAATGTACTACAATCAAAAATACCATATGCACTTCAATTACATAATTACACCATAATGCAAATACATTATACTGTCCATATACTACCTATAATAACTATATACATATTGGTATAGTGCATGTGGGCAGTGGCCAGATTCTAAGGGGCACAGCCTACAACCACCACAATACAATTAAAACACAATACACCTTAGAATAACAAAACTCACCCAGATCGCCCACCCGCCCCCAATCCCAATAACGTCCATGGGCAGCACAAAACTTCACAGCACACATGCCATCACCTACGCAGCTTTTTTTCACCTATAAAAGGAGCTCTATATTTTTCATCCACAGCATAACCCCAAATATATTTTTCAGACTTCTTTTCCTCATGCCCCAATAAGCAAATCAAAGTAGGTATTTGTCCTTGCAGAGAGCCAAGCCCACTGTCCATGCACTAAAGTTATATTACTATTTTTTATACTTACATTTAGACACTTTGGAAAAATAAAACACAACACAAATGTGCAAAGCCATGCTTTCAGGTGCTTGCTAATGCTCCTCACGCAACTACACTCCACCATTTCAATCTGTAGCCGCAAGCAGAATATTCTTTCCCATTTAAACCTTTGGCTAAGGCCATGCCACATGCCCCAGTAAGTAAATCAGAGTACAAATTTGTTCTTGCTCAAGTCCAGACCCATTGCCCAGGCACAAAAGTTATATCACCATTTTGTGTACTTACATTTTAACACTTTAGAAAAAATAAAATACAGGACAGATTTGCAAAACCATGCTTTGAGGTCCTTGCAAATGTTTGCTGCAATCGTATTCAGCAATTCGGGCTGTATCCGCAAGTAGACTTTTTTGCACATTGCAACTGAAGGCAAGCGTCCCCAACCAGCACGATCCTCCCCGCAATGAGAGACAATGAAGGACTCTCCCAGGATGGGAATAAGGCCAAGACAGAGTGCGGGTGAGCGTAAATGGGAGTTTATCAATCAGAATAGGGCATGCAAAGAACTCTGCAAACTCCGAGAGCGCTCTGTCTGACAATAGCAAAGAAAGGCGTATATATTTACAAAAAACGTCATCAGAACCTACATACTATAGGGGGCACAAGTTCACTGGGATTGGGTGGCAACGACTAGCTATAGGTGCTGCTGCGATGTGGTTGGCCTTGGCTGGAGGACGTCACTGGTCAGCCTCGTGGGTTGGGCTGGGCCTGGCAGGTCAGCTGGGTTCATCCGGGCGGTGTTGTTGTGCCACTGTGGCCAGTGTCAGAGATGAATGTCTTTTCCTGATTTCTTTGCCCTAGGCCATGCACACCGCAGTCATTCAGTTATTGCAATATTATCTTCTCTAGTAAATCTTCCACTAGGTTATTCTACAGGTTAATGCAACACAGGAGGAATGCACCTTGAGAGGGGTTTGATGGCGATTCATCAGTGCATGGTTACCAGTGTCCTGTTGACCGGGTACCATAGGTCGTGGGGCTAGGTCTCAGGGCATGGGACAGGCGGTACATGTCTTTCTGTCTTGTTAGAGTCATTATGAATGTGCTGCTGTATGTTGCCATAGTATTGGGTGTCCTAATTGTACAGGGGCCATAAAACTAAGGTGATCCGGTGGGTTGTGGGGTTTAAGAGAGGGCGCCTTTGGATTTGTGTATTCAGGCGGAGGTTTACTACTGGGCTGTAAATAATGCAGGTGGCGGGCCATGGCCTTGGGTGCTGCAGAGGGGACTACAAATCTTTGAAGCGGCTCCAGCCTAGTTGGGGGAGGTGGAGCAGTGCGGCGCGGGCCTCTGCTCTCTCGTCTGGCAGGCTCCACTGGGAGGGAGGGGGAATGGCCTTGTACATATTCACAAAGGTATCTTCCTCGTGTGTTGCCGATTTTAGGTGAAAGCATCATAAACATTCGAATACTATACAATACTTACTTGAATCATTCCATACATTTTAACTTCGCTGAATGTCTCTCAAATATAGCCAGTCTGATCACATTATTTGTACACTATGTTTTAACAACTACAACATTTGGTTATATGCATATACATTTGCAGTAAGTGAGGTAGTATTGAGGTTGGTGGAGCACATAGAAAACAACTCGCCACTGTACGTGACAGTAGTGGCACATAAGGGGCTTAGACATACAAACATGAAGGGTGCATTCTCGCGCGTCCTTCACATGAGCCCTCAGTATGGTTGCATTTATCTTTCTTTGCACTCTAGCAGCATTAGTTCGGTTATGGCGCGGGACCGTGGGGTGTAAGCTTTTCAATGATGCACATAACGAATATTCCCCCGGAATGCTTTTTATTATTTGCACACAACTGCAGTGGTGTGGGTGCTTCATTGCTAATGTCATGTAAACATGCATTCTACCATATTTATACATTTTACAGGTTTTCTTAATAAAAGAAGTTTTGTGGAGAAAATGCACGCATTTGTAAGTAGTTTTGGCATTAGTATTTGGGAACTTTTTCTTTTATCCGAGGGCCATTTTACAGTTCTCTTTTTCACCCAGTCTTCGCTGGCCGGGTCATGCTGGGAGCAGCGATACACTGCGGAAGGTGAAATGTTACAGTGTTGATATCTTACACTAGCTCATGTCCGTCTTGTTCGTGGGAACGGGCTCACAGCGGATCTGCCAGGGAGCTGCGGCCACAGGGATAATTGAAACTCTCCAAAGGTGGGGGCCGCGCTACAGTGCGCCGAGCTCACACCATCCTTATTAGATAAAATGGTTTCTGAGGCCTAGCTAAATTCAATACGTTTGGGCAATGTCTTCAGCAGGTGAGCCCTCCACCACCTGGGCCCTGGTGGTAATGAGGGGACGCCCGATGAGCCATGGCCCTCACCTGGGGAAGGGATGTAGGCAAGGGGGGTCTTTAGGACCAATCCTCCCCTACACAACCTATCTCAATTTCAAAAAACTTTAACACGCAGGCCGGTCCATGGTGCCCAGGCCCACTTTAACCACCTTACCAGTCCCTCATGGCCACAGCCAGTAGCCAGATTGTCCAAGTCATTGCCTTTGGCCATAACTCAGACAATCTGCCCGCTGCCCATGTCCACAGGCTACACCTCAGTCACCAAAGGTATCCCTTTTTTTTACCTACATTATAACACTTTTCAAAAACTAAAACACAGACACATTTGCAAAACCATGCTTTCAAGTACTTGCCAATACTCCTTGCACGTGTTTCCTACAAATCCGTCCATGTTTATTTTTTAGAAGTATCAAAATGTAAATACATAAAATCATCATATAAGTTAGCCCCCACTTACAAAAATCCATTCAGAATTTCCACAAACATTCAAGGTTGGGTTCATAATGTTTCTGAAAACATTTGTGCAGATTCCTCAAACAGCAGCAAAGTTATAAGCCATCTAAAAATGTTCAAATCCCCTCTAATTCTCTAATTTTGGCCCCTCTTGACAAAATCCCACTGAATTTTGCAAAAACATTAAAATCTGAGTCGGACCCCCACTCTAATTTCACTCCCTCTTGGCGAAACAGCACCAAACATTACAGAACCATTCCGGGTCAGGTCCAAAATATTGTTGCAACATTTCATGCGGATTCATGGAGTGGTGCCAAACTTACAAGCCAGTCAAAAACTGCTTTTCACAAACCCTGGAATGCAGAATTATGTATACATGCTCCTGAACATCTGAAATGTCCGTGGACTTCACTGGGCTGCCTCGGACAACCAAACTGTTGGTGGATTTTGGAGAGGGCAAAACACCTGTTTTTCTGTCTTTTTTTGGGCTTTTTATAGCCATATCCCACACATCCTCATCACCCCTCACGTCCCCAGATAGTGTTACATTGAGTTTTTTAATATGTTTTCACTGCTATCCACGGATGCTGGTGTATGTCTGTGAATCCAACATGACAGCGGTTTCACAAAATATGACGCACCTCACATTTTTTATTGACCAATGAGCGAGCGTGTCCGATGTCCGCGGACATCACGTCGCCCCCTGGTCCAATCTGATGCCCGTCCGTGGACCAAACCCAGATATCACTAAATACAATTAGTGACCTACATTTTGGCTATTTTAAAAGAAACTACTGGTCAGACTTACACCACATTTACAAAAGCACACTTTCGGGACAAAGCCACCACTCCTGCTGCAAATTTGGTGAAAACCCATCCAGCGGTTTGGGCTATAGGTGTGACCACATTACTTTTCCATTGCATCTGTGTGAAAAATCACACATTTTGGGACCCCCTCTATTACATTGCCCCCCTGCACAAAACCTCACCAAACTTCACAGAATCAATCTGACGGGGCCATGTAATTTATTTTGCCAAATTACGTGAGGATTCGTCCAGAGGTGTGCAGTTATAAGTCACCCAAAAAGTGCTCTTCCCATGGGTTGAGCAACTTAACCATAACTACATGGCTGCTACCGCACACCGTCTTCTGATATATATATATATACAACTTGACTCGCGATCCATCGATCCATGCATGGTTTGGGGTTATTCCATGCAGTAGTTATTTAAATATTTGACAGAGAAGGTCAAAAATAGGTAGCTGTATCTCATGGATTTCCCCAAAACCGGGTGTTTTTAGAAGTGACACAGTCGCCATCTTGTTTTTCTCTTGATGCGAGAGATAACCACAGTTATAGCCAAGGATAACAGGAAAATAAAAGTAGTTCAAAAGCTATTTGCAGGTTAAAATAATTGCAAATGACTTTAATCTACAGGTGAGGAGGTTGCTTTCTGTAGCTGCGACTATAGCTGATATCTCAAAGCAAACTGCGTCACAGAACCAGAGGATGTTGTGAGAAAGGGAGAGGGAGGGGGAGGTGCGGAGACCATCGGCGGAGTGGGGGGAGCTTATACAAATGACGGTGCACCTGGTGAAGGCCTGGGGGTAGGAAAGCATTTTTCCGGCTGTTTTTCAGATATTCACGGCTGTATCCGAGGCTATGGCCATGGTCAGTTACGCAGTAGGTATTTGAGAGTCTTATCTATTTTGGCTGTGTGTGTTTAGACTTTCTTACATGTGAGACTGTGGAGAAAAAAAGAACATTGCTTAAAAAAAAACAATACAAAAAGGAGCCACCCTATTCTAGTTTTAGATGCCTCATGCACTGTATTTTAGCCTCTATATTCACACCCATGCTATTATATCTTGTGTAATTGTACCTATTGAATGTATCCACACCTAGTTTACTGTCACGTATTATACTGTGCTTTCTTTATCTTCATCTACCTTACATAACTACATCAACAGTCTTTTACTGTATTGATCTTTTAATTTCTATTGTATTATAACCCACAAAGTGGACCCCCCCTTTAACTAACAATTTGTAACCAAGGTTATAAAAAAAGTCAGTGAACTCTACCTGCAGTTATATTAAACAAATCTTTTGGGGAATTATTTTATTGTATTTGTGTATTTGTATGTGATAGGTAGTCATTAAAAGGGCTGTTTTGGGGTACACTGAGTGTAGTACTTTAGCACATTTGGAGTACTGTTTTGTTGTTATGAAGGAACACCGTATTTCCTTTTTCGAAAGTGTACTATACCATGTCTATTGAAATTGGCCATGTAGAGCTGAAATACACAATTGGTTGTGGTTTCTAATGAATGCTGAAACTACTTTATTAACCTTTATCCCTGATTTTTCAATTTTACCATTACATTTGGTGGTCCATCTCCACTTTTGCGTCTGAGTTAGATTGGAAGAGATAAAGAGGGTATGAGGAAACAGTTCCATTAATTTTTCCAAGTCTTGTTTTATCATTAAAGTAGGGGACACAACTTGTACATTCCCCGATACATTGCATCCACAATGAATTAGTATGAATTATGGGTGCCCTGTACTTTTCAGACTGAAGAAGTTTGGAAAGACATGAAACCCCGCAATCCAAACCATTTAATTGTAAAATCTCTCAAACCAAGGTCCATGGTAATATTTAGTTCTGACAAAAAGCCAGTAACCAAAACAGCCAACTGTCTCCAATCGGCCGCACAGTTTTCAAACCACCCATGATAACTGCCGTCTTTCTCTGTTTCCAGGAAATTGATTTCTTGTTGGAATTTCTAGTAGTTTTTATGAGTAGGGTATGTATCATATGTGTGTGTGTTTTGGTGTTTGTAATTGGTTGAGGTTACTGTTGCCATTTTGAGTTTTCTGTGATAGGTTGCCTCAAAATGTGGCACCAATTTTAATATTTTAGCTAGTAAATATAGTCCTCATTTTGTGATTTTGATTTTGGAAAGTATAAATGCTATAATTGTATGTATTTTTATCTCTATGCACCATATTCCGATTGTTTGTGCCCACCCATCCTTTACCTGTTTTGAACTTTATCCACCGTATCTAACCCCAATCATGTATATCCTAACCACTATGTATACTTTATCATCATTCACATTAAATAACTCCATGAGCAGTCATTTATTGTATTGAAATATTTTAAGTACCATTGTATCACTACTATCTCTTTTTTCATTTATATTCCATACTCAGATAAAAAAAAATTCTGATAGCCACGGTTATACAAAAAGGGGAGTGATTGGTGTATTGAGGATCACACCCAGCAACAACAATGACTGGGGTATCTACCCACAGCTAGCCAGCACCCACTCAGTGTGCACTATTGCTACCTGTGCGTAAAAGTGGCACCTTGTGCAGCCGTGGTTATATTTTGGCAAATGGCACATTGTGTGTTTGTGGACGTGTGGGCCACAGATATCCAACATTTTGGGTGGAGTAGCATCATAGATGCATTGAGTGTTTTGGGGGATTGGGAAGGACTAGGGGAGTGCAAGAGGACCGTGGGGTGTGGAGGGGTGGTTGGTAGGCATGTTAGGGACACTTGTTTGGAGTCTGGGAGAGGGGAAATAATTAATTAAGCGTTCTTTTTTTACAGATAGAAGGATCTAATCATTTTTTTAAACATAGGTGAATGACCGCGGATACTGTATCGCCCAATAGGGTGTTGAATTTTGGAGGCACGGTTAACCCTAGTAATTGCTGGGGAGGGTCATAGCACGGCTCGATGAACCATACCTGCAGCTGTAGGCCTCATTGTGCAAAAGAGTATGCTGTTTGTACCCAAAAGATTCATTTCTAAGAATGATCTATTACGTATATATTTATAAAAAAATCTATGTTACTTTCCCCCTAAAGTTTCATTTTGGAACCGCGGTTAGAAACAAAGTCAATTAACTCTAGCTTTTGAGTTATGAGTGATGAGTTATTTTAGAAAGGTTTTGGGATGTTATTTCATTGTATTTGTGTATTTATATGTGATGTGATAGGTAATCCTTAAAAGGACTGTTTTGGAGTACACTGAGTGTAGTATTTTAGCACATTTGGCTTGCTCTCTTTATTATCATCTAGCTTACATAACTCTTTATAACTACCATTTCATCATTACTGTCTTTTGTCATCCATAGTCCATCCTCAGTTTCTAAAAAAAACCACAATCCTATAGCCATGGCTACACAAATTGGGGCATCATTGGCATATTCATGATCGCTTCTAGAAGTAGCAAAAACTTGGGATGTTTTCCCGCGGCTATCCCAAACCCATCCCGTGCTCTGGGTTGTTACCTTCGGGTATACTGTGCAGCCGCTGGTTCGCCGTGCAAAGTGTAGATGCAGCTGTACACATTTTTTGAATTTTGTTTTTACATGAGTGTGGGTAGTTGCCTTGGAAAGTCTTTTTAAGATGTATTGAGTGTAGCATTTGTAAACAGTTATTGTAACATTTGTAATAATCTTTATTAATTAATACATATAAGTGCACATACTTTTAAAAGGTAAATAAATATACAAACAATGTTTGTTTAAAACAGGTTTATTGGGAGGATGTGGTTGTGGGTTTTCATTTTCTTTTAGTTTGAACACATGATACATCTTCTTCTTTAGCCCAATTATCTGGATTCTTGCTGTGCATGATTTGTCTTAAATTTTCAATCCCCTTTTTCATTGATTGTACTTTTTTTAAACATGAATTGTTGTTTTAATTCTGTTAATGAATCCATGATTCGTTTTGTGGGTAGTTCTTGTGGTGCTTCATGTTGAATTCTTCATGATACTTGAATGTCTTTATCATCTGTTTGAAAATATTTGAAATCATTTCAAACAATTGAAGATATAATATATTTTACAAATATTTGTGTTGGTTGTATAGACATTTAATTGTAGTTAGATAAACTATATCTGTTTGGTGACTGATATGTGTTCTTTAAAATATTATTGTTAGTCTCGTTTTATATAAATATAAAGAATGAACTCACAAAATCCTAACTGAGGTGTATTTTCTTCTGGTTCCTTTTCTTGAGCATCTTCTTTTTTTAAATGTCTTCCTCTATAGGATAATTGTCATCAAGGCCATTCCACTTATTTTTCAATGTTACTGTGGTAGAAAGAAATACTTCTTGTCACTTCATATATTAGAATAAACAATGGTTGAAGAGTACATGAGGAAAGAAGGTGGAATTTCTTTTATTTACTTTCTGATTGGTTGTTTATAGTTTTTGTGGTGGGCAGCTGACAATTGGATGACACGTACCTCAGATGCTGTTCAACTGTTGCACCTATCACAGAATGTAGTTTTTTGAGTGTTGTTTATATATGCCAATAACACTATATATTATATGACATCATTATAGTAAGAGTTTTTCTACATAGTACATATTTATTGCTTGAGAGTGAGGTATAGCTTTAGGATATTGTGCCATTTTTTGGGGTATATTTATTGTTTCATTGGATATTTGAAACATGGAGCCAATTTCAGAAGGAGAGGATTTCAATGTTCAGAAGACTGTGGAGAATTTGAGAATTTTGAGAATTAGGTTCAATGTTGAGGACATAGGTGATGTGTTGTCAAAGCATTGGCTTACAAAGTTGTTTTGGTTCTATAATATTATTTTGGACAGAGTGTTTGAAATGAGAGGTTTATGCTGCAATTGTGGCGATATATTTTTGACAGGGAGCACAGGTTTTTTTCTATTCAGGAAAAGAAAATTAATAAATTATCCAAAGAAAGAGCACAAAGAAATGTTCCAAGAATGTTTTAATTGTAATAGAAGTGAATTTTCTGGTTATATATATTGGTAAAAGAACCCAATGGCTTTTTTTTAAGAGCCACTCAGGCAGCAGCCAATGAAATGTTGCACCCTTTCCGAAGGGTTTTAGCTGTGGGTACCACCGAGCCAGTGGAACTTTGCACTGATCATGCTATTTCATGGATTTTAAAGTACACAATTCTACATGTAATTTTGATTCTATGCTCTCATGTGTACCTTTTTGTTTGAATTTTCACACCTTGTTAATATGTCTATTTCAATCTTGAAAAATGTCACGGATAGCCGTGGATACTGGTGGTTGACCAGACCCATGGCTATCCACACTCCAATTGGACGTCATACTTTGTGGTGGGCTTTGGTAGCCCCCATGGCTATACACCTGCTAATTGTACCCGCGGTTATAGCTGTTTGTATTTTGTGGCAGTGATGGTAATATTTTATGGATGTTTTTGTACAGATATTTTCATGTATTTCTGATTGGACGTTCTCACCTTAAGGCAAGAGCGATTTAAACTTGAAACCTTTGCAATGTGTGTTTTTTCAGTACATTTGAAAAATGTATGTGTACCCGCGGCTATGGGAAGGTCCTGTCAGTGCAACCAGGATTATAACCAGGGTTATAACTGCAGTTATGTAATTTCTCAAATTAAAATTGTTCAGTTTAATTGTGTTTCTGTATGTTCTACAAAGTATTCTTTAGAAGGATTGTTTTGGGGTTTCTACATGTTCTACAAAGTATTCTTTAGAAGGATTGTTTTGGGATTTATTGACTCTTACAGGTTATAATAAAAATGTGTTGGGCATTTTACTTGTTTGCTTTCCTCTTTTTGTGCTATTGATTTCTGAAAGCTATGAAAGTGACCTTTTTGTGAACTTTTGACATTCTGATTCCAGAACTCAGAGTTTGCACATTTTCTGTGTTTGGCTATTGTGAAGATCTATGTGGACCATCCCACTGAGGACACGTCCTAGGAAATCTCGGGGTCCGTTTTAACTGACATTGAGCATCGACTGAGCATCTCCCACTCTGCTATGGGATTACCCTTGAAAAGGAACTTGATGCCTGTGACGCAACGAGAGAAAGATTAAGGGGCCAATTCATAGAATTCGGCGCACAAGTGGCGCACGCGGCTGGCGCACAGTGTGCGCGTGCGGTAGTCTGCGCCAGCCGCGTGCGCCGAAACACATTCAGGCGCACAGCGTATTCATGGATTCCAACATCCACAACCAGCCGTGGCGCAGAGTGGCGCAGCGACCCTGCAGCAGCGTCAGTTACGCCCCCAAGAACGCCCCTTGCGCAGGGAACAGCCATCAAAATCCCCAATCCAGCGCAAAGGGCAGCAGCAAACGCAGAGCGGGGAGCGTGTATTTCAGGGGTGTGCGGGTGTCCCCACACGCGATAGGCCTGGGTATGTGTATTACAGGGGTGCGCGAGAAAATCTACACGCGATTGGCCTGGGTACGTGGATTTCAGGGGTGCGCGAGAAATTCTACACGCGATTAGCCTGGGTACGTGTATTACAGGGGTGCGCGAGAAAATCTACACGCGATTGGGCTGGGTACGTGGATTTCAGGGGTGCGCGAGAAATTCTACATGCGATTGGCATGGGTACGTGGATTTCAGGGGTGCGCGAGAAATTCTACACGCGATTGGGCTGGGTACGTGGATTTCAGGGGTGCGCGAGAAATTCTACACGCGATTGGCCTGGGTACGTGGATTTCAGGGGTGCGCGAGAAATTCTACACGCGATTGTGCTGGGTACGTGGATTTCAGGGGTGCGCAAGAAATTCTACACGCGATTGGCCTGGGTACGTGGATTTCAGGGGTGCGCGAGAAAATCTACACGCGATTGGGCTGGGTACGTGGATTTCAGGGGTGCGCGAGAAATTCTACACGCGATTGGCCTGGGTACGTGGATTTCAGGGGTGAGCGAGAAAATCTACACGCGATTGGCCTGGGTACGTGGATTTCAGGGGTGCGCGAGAAATTCTACACGCGATTGGCCTGGGTACGTGGATTTCAGGGGTGCGCGAGAAATTCTACACGCGATTGGCCTGGGTACGTGGATTTCAGGGGTGCGCGAGAAATTCTACACGCGATTGGGCTGGGTACGTGGATTTCAGGGGTGCGCGAGAAATTCTACACGCGATTGGCCTGGGTACGTGGATTTCAGGGGTGCGCGAGAAATTCTACACGCGATTGTGCTGGGTACGTGGATTTCAGGGGTGCGCGAGAAATTCTACACGAGATTGGCCTGGGTACGTGGATTTCAGGGGTGCGCGAGAAATTCTACACGCGATTGGGCTGGGTACGTGGATTTCAGGGGTGCGCGAGAAATTCTACACGCGATTGGCCTGGGTACGTGGATTTCAGGGGTGAGCGAGAAAATCTACACGCGATTGGCCTCGGTACGTGGATTTCAGGGGTGCGCGAGAAATTCTACACGCGATTGGCCTGGGTACGTGGATTTCAGGGGTGCGCGATAAATTCTACACGCGATTGGGCTGTGTACGTGGATTTCAGGGGTGCGCAAGAAATCCTACACGCGATTGGGCCTGTGCGAGTGGGGCAGTGTATTACGTAGGTGTGCGGGAAGTTGAAGAGGTGAATTGCCAGTGTGGGTCCTCCCAGGTCTCCACTCTACCCCCTCCACGACCTCTGCAGGCAGCCCACACCACAGGGGACTACCCTGCACCCCTGGTCATGTCCCGCAGGCAGCCCATCCACCATGGGCATGCCCCCCAGCCAAGCCACATGTCCCCTTGCACCCCCACCCCCCAGCAGGCCCCCACTCATGTCCCCCTGCACCCCACCCCCCAGCAGTTCAGGGGCAGCCTCCACCAGGCCCCCACCCATGTCTCCCACCACCCCCACCCCCCAGCACTGTAGGGCACCTGCCAGCAGGCTCCCACCCATGTCCAACCCATGTCTCCCAGCACCCCCACCCCCCAGCAGTGCAGGGGCAGCCTCCACCAGGCCCCCACCCATGTCTCCCACCACCCCCACCCCCCAGCCACCAGGGGCAGCCTCCACCAGGCCCCCACCCATGTCTCCCACCACCCCCAGTCACCAGGGGCAGCCTCCACCAGGCCCCCACCCATGTCTCCCACCACCCCCACCCCCCAGCAGTGCAGGGGCAGCCTCCACCAGGCCCCCACCCATGTCCAACCCATGTCTCCCAGCACCCCCACCCCCCAGCAGTGCAGGGGCAGCCTCCACCAGGCCCCCACCCATGTCTCCCACCGCCCCCACCCCCAGCACTGTGGGGCACCTGCCAGCAGGCCCCCAACCATGTCCCCTTGCACCCCCACCCCCCAGCAGGCCCCCAACCATGTCTCCCACCACCCCCACCCCTCCAGTCACCAGGGGCAGCCTCCACCAGGCCCCCACCCATGTCTCCCACCATCCCCACCCCTCCAGTCACCAGGGGCAGCCTCCACAAGGCCCCCACCCATGTCTCCCACCACCCCCACCACCCCCACCACCCAGTCACCAGGGGAAGCCTCCACAAGGCCCCCACCCATGTCTCACACCACCCCCACCCCTCCAGTCACCAGGGGCAGCCTCCACCAGGCCCCCACCCATGTCTCCCACCACCCCCACCCCTCCAGTCACCAGGGGCAGCCTCCACCAGGCCCCCACCCATGTCTCCCACCACCCCCACCCCTCCAGGCACCAGGGGCAGCCTCCACCAGGCCCCCACACATGTCTCCCACCACCCCCACCCCTCCAGTCACCAGGGGCAGCCTCCACCAGGCCCCCACTCATGTCCCCCTTGCACCCCCACCCCCCAGCACTGTGGGGCACCTGCCAGCAGGCCCCAAACCATGTCCCACTCATGTCCCCTTGCACCCCCACCCCCCAGCACTGTGGGGCACCTGCCAGCAGGCCCCCAACCATGTCCCACTCATGTCCCCTTGCACCCCCACCCCCAGCACTGTGGGGCACCTGCCAGCAGGTCCCCAACCATGTCCCCTTGCACCCCCACCCCCAGCAGGCCACCACTCATGTCCCCCTGCACCCCCACCCCCCAGCACTGTGGGGCACCTGCCAGCAGGCCCCCAACCATGTCCCCTTGCACCCCCACCCCCCAGCAGGCCCCCACCCATGTCTCCCACCACCCCCACCCCTCCAGTCACCAGGGGCAGCCTCCACCAGGCCCCCACTCATGCATGTCCCCCTTGCACCCCCAACCCCCAGCACTGTGGGGCACCTGCCAGCAGGCCCCCAACCATGTCCCACTCATGTCCCCTTGCACCCCCACCCCCCAGCACTGTGGGGCACCTGCCAGCAGGCCCCCAACCATGTCCCACTCATGTCCCCTTGCACCCCCACCCCCCAGCACTGTGGGGCACCTGCCAGCAGGCCCCCAACCATGTCCCCTTGCACCCCCACCCCCAGCAGGCCCCCACTCATGTCCCCCTGCACCCCCACCCCCCAGCACTGTGGGGAACCTGCCAGCAGGCCCCCAACCATGTCCCCTTGCACCCCCACCCCCCAGCAGGCCCCCAACCATGTCTCCCACCACCCCCACCCCTCCAGTCACCAGGGGCAACCTCCACCAGGCCCCCACCCATGTCTCCCACCACCCCCACCCCCCAGCAGTGCAGGGGCACCCTCCAGCAGGCCCCCACCCATGTCCAACTCATGTTCCCCACCCAACATGTCATCACAATCCAGAACCCTGGTCTCTATGGTCAGCCCCCAAATGCAAAACACCCACCCGAGTATTGCATCCACCCACTCATAATTTGCAATTACATCACAGAACACCAATTGCAAGTTCCGAAACAAACACATGTCCCTCACATACACCCAATGGGTGTCAGTGAATCTCAAAACACAGAACATGAAATGCATGAAAACAATGAGATACCACACATTGAAGTTCAACAAAAAAATAATGTATTAAAGGAAACATGAATAGTATCAAAAATGAAGAAACAGAAATGTGAATGTAAAAAAATGAAAAGAAGCATGTCCGTTCAAAATAAAAAAAAAAAAATATAGAAATCCAAAGTAATGTTGTACAAAGTCAATGTCCACAAAACAAAATCCAATGGGAAATAAAAATAAAAGCCATTGATCCATGGAGAATGTTAAAAAAGAAAGTATGTACAAGTCTACAGCTATGTACAATGCAAGAAGCCAGGGTCCATTATCCCAACAAAATAAAGGAAACCTATCTAACTACACTAACTAATAAAAAAAATATATACAAAAATGTGGCCAATGTCCAAAAGGTCCAAATGAAACAAAAACAAAAATGAAACCTAACACTACCTACATAACTATGTACAAGGGCAGCGGGCTAGTTCCACGGCTCACTTCTGGATGTGCCGGGCCAGGGCATCATCGAACTCCTCCTCAATGTCCCGGAGGCGGTCCTCCTCCATGGCCCCGAGGGTCCGCAGGGCCGTCGACGTGTCCACCTCCAAACCCCTGCGGATTGCCTCGAGGCACTCGGCCCGCCTCAGGGCCCTCTGCATGGAGTTCTCCGCCCTGACCATTGAGAGCCGTGCCTCTTCCGCCCGCTGCCGCTCCGCATCTATGGCGTGGCCCAACCACTGCCACACGGAAGACACTTTTTGTCCTGGGTCCTCCTGCCCTCCGGCCGATGCCTGCCCCTCCGATGTCGAAGGCCCCGAGCCTTCATGGCTCCCACCATGGTGCTGCTGCTGCTGTGCCTCTGCCCCTGCACTGCCTCCTGCTGCCTGCACATCCTCCGCCGGCTGGGGTGCAGTCGTTGACGTGGCCACCCCTGCTGGACGTCCGACTCCCGACTGTGGCAGGGATGCCTCCTCCACCAGCCTGGCCGCACTGTCAGAGGCAGCTCCACAGGGCACCCAGGTGACTGATGGGTGGGAAGATGGCACAGAGTACGACTGGCGTGTAGGGGGTCCAGCTGAGGAGGGGGTCGTGGCAAGCCCCATCAGACGGAGGAATCCGGCCTGGGTGACCTGTCCCAGCAGGCTGACGTGGTCAACGAGCCATTCGAGATGACGTGCAGTCTCTTCATGAAAAGACTGCAGGTCACCTCGCATGGCCCGTTGACGCAACGCCACACCAGTCAGGACAGGCTCAACCCGGGCCTGGATAGCCACGTCCGCAGGCAGAGGAAGGCCAGTTGACGTCAGCTCATCCCCTGCCTGAAAACTGGTCTGGACATAGGCATCCCTGCTGGTGCAAGATGATGCAGGGACAGGATCAGGGACAGGATTGCACACAGGCACCTCCGCGGCGGCCTGTGCTGCCTCCTGTCCCTGGTCCTGCACTGCACCACTAGCACCAGTGGGATCCCCACCCCCAGACCCCGTCTCTGGTGCTTGCACGGCCTCCTCCTCCACCAAACCCCCCTCCAACCTGGATGACTCTGTGCCATCTTCCCCCGTTGGGCCCTGTGGGGTCCCAGCTGCCCCTTCTGCTGCCGAGGAGTCCAACTGCAACCTCTGCCTCTTGGACCTCCCCCCGGCAGCTGCGGCCTGGGATGCGGCACCGGACTCCTCACTCCCCGACGAGATGACAACATGGGAGGGGAGCCGGGCCTTGCGTCTCCGGCTGGCGGTGGGATCCCCGCTGCTGTGCTCCACAGCACCTTCTCCGCCCTCTTCATCAGTTGACGCTGCAGACAGGGAGAAACAAAACACACGCATCAGGGCAATGTACAATGGACACATACACACATGACAGTTGTACATGAGTGGCATTGGCAAACCTCAGACATGTCATCACGATCCCCAACACACATGTCATTACAACTCGCACACACGAGCCATACCACAGCCATATCGCAACTGCCAACACCATCCATACACATACAACAGCATGAGCAGCCAAAGGTGAGCCAGACATCACATGCAACACAGGAAGTGCACCACACATGTACACACACCACCACACTTGCATGCATGTGTACACCTCTGGCAAGTGTCGCAGTGTTCAGACGGGCATCCATGTCACATCTGCCCATCAGGCTTCCACATACCGCTGTCACATGCATCCATGTTGCATCACTGTTGCACCCTTGTCAAATACACACACATGCACATGTACACAGCGCTGATACATGCAGCTGAAAACAACAAACATGCGTGACATCACGGACATGTCTACTCACATACACATTCATACAAACTTGTGTGCCCACACAACTGCATTTGGCATGCAAGCCCACACACACAGGCACCATCCATGTCTCACACATTACAGCCCTCGCATGTGTCAGCCCCACGGACCTGTACACCCGCACCCATACTCAACCCCATACAAACAGATGTGCAACCTGCACACTACTGAACAATCACCGCACGCACTGCTCACAATCAGGATGCATGTACACTCACCGCTCGACTCCAGACGGGTCTGCCTCTCAAGGACCTGGACGTGGAGTGCTGGGGATATGTGTTCCAGGACCCTCATCTGTTCCTCCGACAAGTGGCCCCGGCGCCCCTTGGCATCCGCTGCCTTCAAGAGGCGCCGGGCCTTGTTCAGGGTCCTGGACCTGAAGTCCTCCCAGCGCTTCTTGACATGTTGGAAGTCGCGGACTGCCACCCCCTCCGCGTTGATGGCAGTCACGATGTCAGTCCAGATCCGAGTCCGTCCTTCCTTGTCGGCGCGGGAACTTCCGAAGAGGGCATCATACTGCCCCAGGACTTGCTCCACCAGGACACCAACTTCCGTGGCACTGAAGCTGGTGCCCCTCTGCCTCTCTGGCCGGGGGTTGTCAGTGGTCACAGATGGAGTTTGCCCCGACATGACAACCCCAGAGGCAGGAGTGGGTGGGCAACTGGGTCCTGGGGCTGGGCTGTGGAGCGATGGAATCCCAGTCGGGAGTCTTTGGTTCCAGCAGGGGTGGTCACACCAACAGCACCCCTGGCTGATGTGCAGGCAGCAAATGGCAGGGCACGTGGGCAGCAGGCAGCAGCAGATGGCAGGTGGGAGCGTGCTCGGGGCTCTGGGGGGCAGTAGTTCGGCCTTCTGGGCAGGAGCGTGGTCTTCCGTGTGCTTACGCGTGGCCAGCTTGATACGGAGTGATTTGGCACGTGAAAATTCTGCACGTCAGCGTGTAATTCGAGGAAAGGCCCTTAGCGCGTAAGCGCGTCTGCACGCATACGCATTTTCATTGGACCAAAGGCCCTCAGCGCGTGAGCGCGTCTGTGACGTGACGTGCGAGGGAGTATCCCTCATGGCACGGGATGACAGAACACACGTGGATTTCAACCAATCGCGTGTGAAAGTTCACGGCACCCCGGAACACACGTACCCAGGCCAATGGCGTCACGTACCCAGGCCAATGGCGTGTGGAACTACCCACGCACCCCGAAACACACGTACCCAGGCCAATGGCGTGTGGAACTACCCGCGCACCCCGAAACACACGTACCCAGGCCAATGGCGTGTGGAACTACCCGCGCACCCCGAAACACACGTACCCAGGCCAATGGCGTGTGGAACTACCCGTGCACCCCGAAACCCACGTACCCAGGCCAATGGCGTGTGGAACTACCCGCGCACCCCGAAACACACGTACCCAGGCCAATCGCGTGTACGCTCGCTCCCCTCCGATCACACGCGATGACACCCGAATACGGGAAACCAACGAGTCCGCCCACACGGAGGCGTCCCGCGCCCGCACACAGCATAAAAGTGCACGCAAACAACAAACGCGTATATACAGCGACGATGAATGCCCCATTTGAACCCCACCACACCACCCCAGGTAAGATACAACGCCGCCCATATTGCAACCAGGGGCATAGTGGAGCGCACATTCGGAGTGCTCAAGTCACGTTTCCGCTCCCTTGACCGCTCTGGTGGGCAACTACTCTATGCACCACCAGTAGTGTGCAGGATCATTGTGGCAGCATGTGTCCTGCACAATGTTGCAACACGGCAGGGCGTCCCGGTGGACATGGTGGTGCCCCCACATCCCCAACCACAGGCACAGGCGCTGCCCATGGGAGGGGACAGGGCACGTGGCGAGGAAGCCCGGACCCAGCTTGTGGCCACATTTTTCACCTAAACTCCCACCCCTGCGGAGTGCACACAGGCCTGGCACATACCAGGTGACAATCGATGATGACAAAGTGACAGTCAACTGTCACAACCCTACCACCCTGAGATAGTTGCCATGGAAGTGCCACATCGTCTGCATCCCTAGCTACTTAAACACAAGCTATCCTGTGCAACCAAAATGCACACATATGACATGTGACATGACATGGGCCATACACAAGTATTCCAAGGCGCAATGAGGCAGGGGGGGGGACAAGGGAACACAGAGAACGGTACTACTAGGCCAGGTGTCATTGAGATTGTGCAAGTGCAGGGGTAGGGGGAAGGGAAAAGTGCAAGGGGAAGGGTGGGGGGGAGTCCAGTACAGGGGAAGTAGGCCAAAAGAATAATACATAGGTCGCCTGGTGGCAACTGCAAAGATAAGTGCAGACAAGTGCTGGGAAGGGAGGGCTGTAGGGATAGAGAGACAGTACTGCAGTGCAGGGGTTGCCAGGGTGGCAGTGCAAGTGGACAGTGGCTGGGCCAGGGACCGAGGTTGGTGAGAGTGTCCCAGTAGCAGCTCCTGTGCAGTTCCAGTGAAGAATTCTGCAAGGGAGAGGCAGAGAGTAAGCAGAAGCAAAGAGGAAGGTCTTGAGGTGCTTCCAGAACTGGAGATGGTTCCCCTCAAGTTCAAGTCAGGCAGGAAGTCTGTTCCAGGGGGAGGGCCCTGCTGCGGAGAGAAACCTACCCCCAGCTAGTTGCTCTGAGAAGCGGATGACCTGGACATGCAAGGTGTGCATCACACACACCTGCAAAACAGGCCATGGCCATCACTGTCATGTCACTCAAACCCTCCTAAACATCAACATGACATGGCAAGCAATACCCATACACTGACGCAGTAACAATAAGGTACACATTGCCATGTCCTAAATGTACAGTGGCATCGGACAATGATGCCTGACCCGGAATCAGATGAAATGACAGACCAACAAAATTTCCCACCCAAAATAAGTCGTTTCCAAATGCATTGCAACAGTCGTAGACGTAACATCACAATGAATCCCTGTCTATATGCACATTATGCATTGCAAAATCAACACTGCAGCTCATGTGTGCAGTGTCCCACTCCTGCATCACACTGCTCAGCGCACAGCACAGTAAACAGCCATTGCGTGTGATGCACACCCTGAGCATCACATCTAAGTGACAGACTACATCAAACATCAAATTTGGCATGTACTGGCATAATCGGTCACAGAACATGTGCTGCCGGGACACAGTGGGCACCAGAAGGCAAACAGTGTACACGTGGATATGCAAGGGTGGGAGTACATGGAGTGCATCCGAGTGCAAGTGTGTGGTTCTGCAGGGACATGCACTCCACATATGCATGTGCACTCAAGTGACCATCAGTGTTCCCTACACATCACATGTGAACATCCACCATGTGTACACCCCAGCATGTCAAACCACAACTATCCCCTCGCACCTGAAAGGAAAACACAACACATGAACAGGCATTGATCAGCAGAACACAACATGTACATAGGACAACAACATTACAATGTCAGAGTTCCCATCACACTGCAGGGCAATGCAACTATCAACAACAACCCCCCCCTCCCGCGCAAATAACCATGACCCGCTGAACAACTGCACCTGGGTCATGGAGCCTCCAACCCTCATTTCCACCTGGCCACAGGATCACCTTTACCCTTCGTGTCCATCTCCCACCTTGTGTGTAAAAAGATGCCTGAACCCTCAGAATCCACACTCATTTCCAAAATCACAAAATCCAAGGCATGAAAACGAACCCAAACACCCTCCAGTAGATGACTTGACGTAGCAGTACCTCACAAACGCCAAGTACTACCACAATGATGCAACAACCAAGGTAGCACAGCAGAACAATGTCACGACAGGATGTGAGACATGTGTGGTACATGACATAGGATGATGCACCATGAATGGATGTGTACTGTCACAGGTCCCCTGTCCAGGCGCGGGAGTCTCATGAAACAACAACCCACACCATGTCCCGGGTGCCTGCAAGGTCAAACTCACACAGGCCCCTGAGATCATGGTGGGGAATGAGGTTCAGGGATATGCAGTCGGGACAGGTGTAGACACACTGGATGACTGGAATGAGTGGCAGTTGAGGGGAGGAGGAATGACACATGAAACTAGGGAATGCATGAAAATGTACAACCTGCATGAACACATACACAATCCTAACAAACTTGGACATCATTGTCATGGCCTTCTGTAGTCCAGGCTCAGGAGTGGTACGAACCAACCACCCCCTCTAGGGTTTTGGCGCCTGCAAGTTCGGGGCTTACACAGGCATCCGCAACCCCAGTGGGGAAAGAGGGTCAGGGAACGTTGCTTGGATAGGCACGGGAAGCAGGAACACCGGGTAGAGGGTACAGGTTTCATAATTGCATAGGATCACGGGTGATTAGTGAAAAAAACATACCAAATAGGACCACACATACATCCGTGCATCAGTACACTCCCCAGCAAGCCTATGCAGGGCAGTTTGTAAGGAAAACAACAAGACACTTAGCTCTGGTTTTGAGTGCTGGCCTCCTGCCTGCGCACTCTCAGGGCCGGTTGCAGGAGCACTGCAATGCTGCAAAGAGAGACACAGTCAACAACCTGTATGTGCCAATTACACGAAAACACAACACAAAACATGCCCCATAGCAACAAACTACTCTACAAACAGACAATCCGTGCTCGATGCTTCGTACCCATATATAACATCACCCCTGTGACAGGTCATACACAGTCAATGCAGTAAGTCAGGCGCTGGTGGGTGCGTGGCAAATGGAACACCAATGTGTCACAATTCACACAACATGCAATGTTCCCTGGGTAAGCAGACAGACCCATATGGCAAGCCATGACTACAGAGCAAGTTGCGTACCACCATGACCAAAACAAAGTTGGCAGTGCATTTATCATGAAGTACGTGGAATAGACATGCACTGCACCCAAGTATGTCCCTTGCTGTATGTCCCTGTGAGCTGCCCCTTTCCATGTCTCGGAAGGCTACATGGTTGATACAAGTGCCTCAATGAACCTTGGTGTACCGCAGGGTATGTGCCACTGCCCCTGCATGTGTCCCAGACAACCCTACTATCAACAGCCATCAGTCCACAAACACATCTGAGCTGCATTGTGTGCTTCAACACCAATATTCATCTAAGCTCACCCTCAGTGCTGTGACTAAGCCTGCATGTGCAACTCGCCTGGTGCAAGCTTTGCTGTGTCGTGGCCCCCCTGTGATGCTCACCTTGCCTGGAGTTCCTTGGAACATGTCAGCAGTTCTAGGATGTGGGTCTGCAATCACTGTGGCTCTGCTCGTGCACACATGTGCATGTGGGTACCAACAAACGGGTCAGGAATTCCGTCGTCCAATGGGCCATGTCTGCTGGCAAAGGTGCTCTGGTGCCTCATCCCCCTGCAGAAAGTGCATGAAACAAATGATTAATGCATCAAAGTGATCTGTGTGTGTCTCATCAGGCATCTCATTACTTGACCATGTCAGAGAGTCACATCACAAATCACACCATCAGTCCGTCTTTGACTTCCAAAGTGTGGAACACTATCTACAGCATGAATTGCAACAGGCACGTGTACAGGAAAGATATGAGACATAATACACAATGCATAGCAATCAATGTCCACATTAATCATGACACACCCCATCTAGCTAAAGCTGAACAGTGGACAATTACACCTAAATCATCCCCACTAGGGGTGTCAACACAAGTCACAAAGCACCAGACATGCCACAGATATGACAGTCCAAAGCCCTTGTGTAAAAATCTGTAACACCGAACCATCCTTGCGAGCCCATGGATAAGGGAGGCAGGAGTGGCATATGTGAGTCAAGGAACCCAAGCAGCAAACACATACACAAGACAACCATGAAGGGCCCAGCTGGAACAGACAGTGGATGCCTTCAAAAACCACAAGGCACCGCACTGTCACATGAAAGCACAATAGACTACAAATTTTAAACTAACTCAACTATTAACTAATTACACTAACTATGGAAAACCTACATTACCTATTTAAACTAACTATCAAACAGAAACTTAACTAACTAAACTAAAAGAAAAATCAAAAATGGCCACATACGACCCGGGGGGGAGGGGAGGCACCCAGGAGGGGGGAGGTACAGGGTGCTGCTCAACATCCACATGCGATGATGCTGAGCCAAAAAAAAATACCTCCATGGGCTCAACGCCTGCACAGCACGACCTATGTGGGAGATAGATGGTCGTCCGAGTCTGGCTCATCCTGGAAAGGAGGACGTGGCACAGTAGCCTGGCCACGCCTAGCCGCAGCTTGCCCCTCGTCGGCAGCAAGTCTGCCGGACAGGTGAGCCTGGTTCTGTGTGGCGATGTTACATAGGTCTGCATGCAGAACCTCACGTGATACACGTGCTTCCTCTTGCAAGGTAGGACGTGTAACACGGAGTTCCTCCTGCAAGGCCTGGCTGGACAACCGCTGCACCTCCCGGCAAGCCTGTAGCTCAGCCGAGATGGTGCGCTCAAGCTGTGCAAACCTCTCCTCTGCCTGCTGCCTCTGGGACATCATAAGGACACCCAGAGTGGGTCTGAGGGAGGCATACTCCTCCCTCAGGGCATCCATGTGCGCCTCTGCGTGAGCAGCAATTGCTTGACGCAGCGACGACATTTCAGCCTGGCGTGCCCTGTCTGAGGCCGCCATGCCCAGCCTGAGCGAGCAGGCCGTGGACCGTGCCGCCTGCTGCTGGAGAAGCACCTGCCTAGCAGGGGGGAGCACAGATCGGGCCACACGCTCCATGCTGTCAGCGATGTTCTCCATTGCTGCCCCCTGCCATTCGGAATTGGCAGTCATGTCTTGCTCCCACTCAGTATACAGCGGTTGCGCGCGGCGACCGCGTTGCCGGGCTTGACCCCTGCGGGACCCAAGGACCGGAGGTCCTCGCTGTGTTGGCACCGCCTGCGGCTGCACGACTACATGCCCCCGTCGACGTGATGTCCCAGGCACATCAGTGACTGGTGTGGAGGGTGACCCTGCGTCCCAATCCACCACGGGCGGAGGAACCAAGACTGTCTGATCCCTCAGTGCAGGTGTCGCAGACAGAGGAGTGTCCACATCAGAATCACTCACCCCTGACACATGGACTTGATGGTCATCCAACTCAACATGGACGTCAGAGTCGTCATCAAGGCTGGACTCATAGGCAGCCAGAGACAGGATGGACTGCAGCACTTGGGGGGTTTCGTGGCCTACCACCCCACGACCCCCACTAGTGCCGGGTTGATGTGGTCTTACCAACCCTGTGTCTGGCGTGACAACACCATCCTCTGCATCCATTGCGTCATCACCTGAAAAATAGAGAGGAAAAGGTCACTACACATGTCAGAAGCACACAACACACACACACACCGACAGCAAAGGCATCCGGCAGACATGTGACACACAACATATGACCTGGCATGCATGCTGGGTCTACTTAGAATAGCCACTGTGATCAGACCTGTTGAAAGGTGGCAGATTGCATGGAAGTGGGTCTATGCAGTGCTGAAAATGTGTACGCCACTCACTACCTACATGTACAAGCACTCCATGGTGTGTGCCAGGAAATGTGAAGGCAGTGCAATGTCAAATTCAGACATCACGTGCATTGTGTATTCAATGTGTACCATGTCTAGCAGCCAAGCACCCCTCCACCCCAGTACCAAAGCAGGGATGCCTAGCATGGTATGAAAAGGCTGCCCATACACCTGTGTATTGACAAGCAGTGTTGACTGGCATCAACAGCTTAATGTGAATCAAATTACAACACTGCTAATGATGCTGGGACAGTGGGCAGGACACATGATGGAAGATCCGGAGGCCAGCCACGTGTGAAGAAGACACGACAAGAGTTGGACAGAGTCATTGGCCATTGAACAGGCTGAGGCCTGTGAGCCACACAGATTGTCATTGCCTAAACATGTGTGCAACGCAGGACTGAGCCACAGTTGACATGGGGAGGCCGATAATATGGCAGGCAATGTATGTAACCAAGGACTCATATTACAGTGATCATCCAGTCAAGGACACATAGGGGCATGCGTGCAATGCACATGGAGCATGAATGGGCACTCATGACCCTGCGGGACATCTGACCCATGCACAGTACAAGTGGGATACCCTGCATCGAGTACTAAGGCTGTACCACACGGCATATGTCTGGCAGTTTCTAAGCTGGAAGTTAGCATCTACACAGGACACATGAACAAGAAACTACACATTGGCAAGAATGTAGCAGACCAGTGCAAAGGTGGAACTGGGGTGCAGAGTGGCGGAGGAGGGGCAAGGGAGCATGCCCACATGGAGTCCCGCATGCAGGCAGAGGAGACATGCATGACGGTAGCATTGCATTACTTACACATCAGAACCATGTACACGTCACATGTAGCAGCAATCATGCACAACACATCCCACAAGTGAAACACAAACGTCCTCAACAACTACGCTTCGACACTCACTGGACTGGGCATCAAAGTCCAGCATCTCTCCCACACCTTCGACCAATTCTGGTGGTATGAACTCTGCAACGAGAGCCTCATGCGGAGTGAGTTCTTCCTCCTCTGGTGCAGGCCCACCGCCAGTCACCAGAGTCAAGTTGTAATTTGAGGCACGCTTAGCCTTAGTGCTGCGCTTGATGTCATTCCAGCGCTTTTTGCACTCCTGCGCCGTGCGCACCTCATGGCCGAATGAACTGACATGTTCCGCAACATGCTTCCAGTGGGTGTCACGTTGGGCAGCCGTAGTCTGACTATTGGCACCCACTAGCATGTCACGGCTGTGTCCCCGCACGTAGTCCACGAGGAAGTCCAGTTCCTGCTTACAGAAAGGCTTCTTCCTCGACGTGCAGGAGGTCGTGGCTGTGTGTGGGGTCCCAGCCTGTGCTGCAGGTGCAACCTTCCTCCTCTTGGACTGTGGCGCAGACCCTGGCTGGCTAATGCCGCCCTGACCAGTATGGCCAGTGGGTTCGGTGGATTGAGCCGAGGGAGTGGCAGGTGGAGGTATGACCAAAGACCTGACTTGTGTCAGTGGCAGCTGGGTGCCCACTAATGGACCCTGCGCAGCAACATCAGCTGTGGCAGGGTCATTGACCGCAACGGTCCTGGTTGGCAGACTCACAACCGGGGTGCTGTTGGGTGCATCTGCCCCTGCACTTGCCAACACCCGGCTGTTCGGGGCAGCAGATGACATGACTGCCCCAGGGACACGTGTCTTGGTCTGAGCAGCCCGGCGTGCCCCTATGGTTTCCCCCCTGGCCTGTTGGAGATCTACCAAGGGCTCTTCAAGTGCCAACGCAGCCTGCGCTGGCAGACCCTGAGCCTGGGTGGCGGTGTCCACAGCTGCACCTGCAGCTACCGCTACCCTTGGGCCCGTGGCAGTCGATGGAACGGACTGCTGGGTCATACGGGTGCCAGTGCCAGATGCAGGAGCTGCATCCCCCGGAACCACAGGGGGTGGTGGCATGGCTGCACCGACACATGGCACAACATTGTGCTCAAGTGGCGCACCCCTGCCTCTTCCCCCTCTGTGGCTGCCCTGGACACCCTGGAGTCCCCCTACTCCCTGGTCACCACGGCCACGTCCCCGACCACGCCCGCCACGAGGAGTACGCCCAGCTGAGGCGCCCCTCACCTTTGGTGGCCTCCCAACCATGGCACAGATGTAATAGTGCTGGCACAGATGGAGTGGTGCCAATGGGAGGTGTACACCACAATTGTCCTGGGCAATTGGGGTGAAGGGGGTGGGAAGCAAGATGTTAACAGCCCCCCTGCACCTGCAAGGCTGTATGTGACCCCGGTGATGTGGTGACGAGTCACGCAACGCTCAGGCACCCCAAAACTGCAGTAAAACCGTGCACGCAACCCTGCAGCCTACGTGCGTGGATTTGACCTCCCGCAGTACGCGGTGGCACCCAGTAACACGAATAACGCATACGCGTGGGACACGCAGGCTACGATGACATCGAAAATGGGTGCAATACACAGGGGCACCCGCAGTGGGAAAAGGAGCGTTTGCGACTCACCGTCTGACTAGCGCGATGCAGAAAAACACGCGTAGCCAATACCCCCGCCAAAAGAAGAGATACGTCCTTGAGAGCTGTGAAGTAGATGGCGCGCGAAACAACTGGAAGCAGCAACACACGTCGGTCTCCTCGGAAGGCACGTACAGCGAACTGCTGGGCCCGCTCACCTTTAACCCGTGCTGAGGGAAACGCACGCGCGCGTCACGTCACATGCGGACGTGCAGTTTTTCATGCGCGATTACGCGCATTACACGCGGACGTGCAGTTTTTCACGCGCGATTACGCGCATTACACGCGGACGTGCAGTTTTCCACACGCGATTAGCCTGGGTACGTGTTTTTCCGGGTGTGCGGGTAGTTCCACACGCGATTAGCCTGGGTACGTGTGTTCCGGGGTGGCGTGAACTTTCACACGCGATTGATTGAAATCCACGTGTGTTCTGTCATCACGTGCAATGAGGGATACACCCTCGCACGACACGTCACAGACGCGCTCACGCGCTGTGGGCCTTTGGTCCAATGAAAATGCGTATGCGTGCAGACGCGCTTACGCGCTACGGGCCTTTCCTCGAATTACACGCTGACGTGCAGATTTTTCACGTGCCAAATCACTCCGTATCAAGCTGGCCACGCGAATACACACGGAAGACCACGCTCCTGCCCAGAAGGCCGAATCACTGCCCCCCAGTGCCCCGAGCAGCCTCCCACGTGCCATCTGCTGCTGCCTGCCTGCCTGCCTGCCTGCTGCCACCGTGCCCTGCCATTTGGTGCCTGCACATCAGCCATCTGCAGGGGTCCAGTTGCTGTGTCGGCCCCTGCTGGAACAGTAGACTCCCGACTGGGATACCATCGCTCCACAGCCCAGCCCCAGGACCCAGTTGCCCACCCACGCCTGCCTCGGGGGTCGCCATGTCGGGGCAAGCACCATCTGAGACCAGTGGCGACCCCCAGCCAGAGAGGCAGAGGGCCACCAGCTTCAGTGAGAAGGAAGTTGGTGTCCTGGTGGAGCATGTCCTGAGGCATTATGATGCCCTCTTCGGAAGACCACGCGCCAACAAGGAAGGACGGGAGAGGATCTGGGACGATGTAGTGGTTGCCATCAACGCGGAGGGGGTGGTAACCCGCGACATCAAGCACATCAAGAAGCGCTGGGAGGACTTGAGGTCCAGGACCCTCAATAAGGCCCGGCGCCTCGCGGAGGGGGGCCGGGCACGCCTGAGTGACATCCAGATGAGGGTCCTGGAACGCGTAGACCCAGCGCTCCACGCCCAGATCCTTCGGAGGCAGACCCATCTGGAGTTGGCCGGTAAGTGGCCAAGCATTACTGTGTGAGACAGGGCATGTTGCAGTGTGCTGGTTGTCTGATACCTGCCTGTATGTGTGACATAGGCCATGTACGTATGTGTGTGTGCAGGGACATCATGGTCAGGCATGTGAGTACAGTGATGTGTGAACCACATGGTTGGTGCATGTGTTCTATTGCAACATGGGGGGCTCTGTGCGGAATGGACACATGGAAGCATGGCAGTCTCTGTTCCTGGACATGGGTGGGGGTGAGGGATGGGTGCTGGTCCCATGTACACGTATGGTGCCCATGTGTGTGTGTCTGAACTGCGTGTCTGTGACTTGTAACTGCCATGGATGCATGACACATGTCTGTGACAATGTTCAGATTCACTGATGCAGCCTAGTCATCCTTGTATCCACTGCGTCTGTGGTGTACGAGGCCAGATGGATGGAACTACGGTGAGGTGTGTGCATGTGATGGCAAGACCCATGATGCATGTGAGTTTAAAACCAACATTGTATGAATCATGAGTCCCTTGGTCATGTATGCCAATGTCCATGGCATGCGCCATGCCTGTTACTGTATGTGTTTTGCCTGCACTGACCCATGTGTTGTGGCGGGACATGATGGAAGTGATGTATGACAGTGCCACTCATCTGCTGTTGCTTCCTGTCTAGGGGACCATTGTACAGTACCCTGATGCTTGTGTTCTATGTCTCCCTCTACACAGTAGCAAGTGAAGAAGAGGGCGGAGAAGGCGCTGTGGAGCAGAGCGGCGGGGATGCCACCACGGCTGCAGCGGAAGGGGTGGGTGAGCCCCCACAGGGGCTTGCACCGGCGGAAGACGGCGTGGAGACATCCAGGTTGGTGGTTTCCACAGAGGGGGAGGAGGCCGCTACTGAGCCACACATGGGGCCTGGTGGGGGCATCCCCGCTGGTGCAAGTGGTGCAGTCCAGGGCCAGAGGCAGGAGGCAGCACAGGTCGCCGTGGAGGTGCCTGTGCATGTCACTGTCCCTGACACTGTGACTGCACCACCATGCACCAGCAGGGATGCCCCATCCCAGGCCCGTCCGCAGGTAGGGGAGATGTCCATGTCATCTGACACTCCTCTACCTGCGGACGAGGGGACCCCTGGCCGTGTGGAGAGGGTCCTGATTGGTGTCGCGTTGTGCACGGCTGGCATTCGTGATGAGGTGCATGCTTCCCGGGAGGAGCATGCACATCATCACGAAGAGCACCGTGCGTACGTGAACCATTTGGGAGCCGCCATGGTCGGGGGTTTCCTACATGTGTGTGGCCTTCTGGCGACCCTCTCCTCCTCTGTGGAGGCTATGCGCCAGTCGTGCTCCATGCCGTCTTCCGGCCCAGATGCCACCAGGGCCCCCTGTGGACCTGCCCCGACCAACGCAGCCAGCTCGGTGGGGACCCCATCCCTGCCACAGTCGGGAGCCGAAGGTCCAGCAGGGGTGGACACACCAGCAACTGTCCCCCTGCAGATGGAGGATGTGCCGGCATCATCTGGCAGGGCACGTGCACGACGGCATCGGTGGATTCCATCAGCCTGGATGCCGTCGTGCTGGCAGAGGCAGTGCTGTCGGAGGCAGCAGCAGGCTCGACGTGGGAGGCATCATGGTTCGGGGCCATCAAGATCAGAGGGGCAGGCATCGGCCGGAGGGCAGGAGAACCCTGGGATGGCAGTGTCTTCCGTGTGGGAACAGTTGGTCCAGCGGATAGGTGCGGAGCGGCAGCGGGCGGAAGAGGAGCGGCTCACCATGGTCAGGGCGGAGTTCTCCATGCGTCGGGCGTTGAGGCGGGCTGAGTGCCTCGAGGAAGCTCGCAGGGAGTTTGAGGTGGACACGGGGTTGTCCCTGCGAGACCTCGGGGCCAGGACAGAGTCCCGCCTCCGGGACATCGACATGGAGTTCGAGGATGCCCTGGCCGGCAACATCACAGAGTGAGCCGCAGGACTTGCCCACTGCCATTGTATATAGTTCTTTAGTTAGTTAGTGTTAGGTTTCCTTTATTTTGTAAGTTTTTTTTGGACCGCTCGGACAATGGCCACTTTTCTGTATATATTTTTATTATTAGTTAGTAGTAGTAGGTTTAATTTATGGTGTTGGGCTCATGGACCCTGGGATATTCTTGTACATAGTTTGATGTTTGGAAAACATTTGTTGGATTTATATTTGTGTTCACCATGAGGCAATGGTTTTTCCTTATTTTTCCCCCCATTATTTTGCTTTGGACTACATTAGTTTTTGGATTCCTTTGTTTTTTTATTTTTTCTATTAGTTCTCGGACATGGACCATTTGTTTTGTCATCCCCATTGTTGTGTGTTTTATTTCTTTACTTCATTTTCATCTTTAATACATATATTTATTACTTACATTTGTGGTATTTTCTCATTGGTTTCTTGCATGTCATGATATGGGTTTTGACATTCACTTGCACCCATTGTGTATGTGTGTGTGAGGGACATGTGTTCATTTACATACTTGCCATTGGGGTTGTATCATGTAATTGCATCTACTATGTGGGTGGATGCAATCCTTGCCTGGGTGTTTGTGCTGGGTATGCTGCCCATTACTGCCATGATTGCGTTTCGTTAGGACCTGGGGGCAGGGGGACATGAGTGGGGGCCTCCTGGGGGGTGGGGGTGCAAGGGGACATGGTTGGGGGCCTGGCGGCAGGTGCCCCACAGTGCTGGGGGGTGGGGGTGCAAGGGGACATGAGTGGGACATGGTTGGGGGCCTGGTTGCAGGTGCCCCACAGTGCTGGGGGGTGGGGGTGCAAGGGGACATGAGTGGGACATGGTTGGGGGCCTGCTGGCAGGTGCCCCACAGTGCTGGGGGGTGGGGGTGCAAGGGGACATGAGTGGGGGCCTGCTGGGGGGTGGGGGTGCAAGGGGACATGAGTGGGACATGGTTGGGGGCCTGCTGGCAGGTGCACCACAGTGCTGGGGGGTGGGGGTGCAGGGGGACATGAGTGGGGGCCTGCTGGGGGGTGGGGGTGCAAGGGTACATGGTTGGGGGCCTGGTGGCAGGTGCCCCACAGTGCTGGGGGGTGGGGGTGCAAGGGGACATGAGTGGGACATGGTTGGGGGCCTGCTGGCAGGTGCCCCCACAGTGCTGGGGGGTGGGGGTGCAAGGGGACATGAGTGGGGGCCTGCTGGGGGGTGGGGGTGCAAGGGGACATGAGTGGGACATGGTTGGGGGCCTGCTGGCAGGTGCCCCACAGTGCTGGGGGGTGGGGGTGCAGGGGGACATGAGTGGGGGCCTGCTGGGGGGTGGGGGTGCAAGGGGACATGGTTGGGGGCCTGGTGGCAGGTGCCCCACAGTGCTGGGGGGTCGGGTGCAAGGGGACATGAGTGGGACATGGTTGGGGGCCTGCTGGCAGGTGCCCCACAGTGCTGGGGGGTGGGGGTGCAAGGGGACATGAGTGGGGGCCTGCTGGGGGGTGGAGGTGCAAGGGGACATGAGTGGGGGCCTGCTGGGGGGTGGGGGTGCAAGGGGACATGAGTGGGACATGGTTGGGGGCCTGCTGGCAGGTGCCCCACAGTGCTGGGGGGTGGGGGTGCAGGGGGACATGAGTGGGGGCCTGCTGGGGGGTGGGGGTGCAAGGGGACATGGTTGGGAGCCTGGTGGCAGGTGCCCCACAGTGCTGGGGGGTGGGGGTGCAAGGGGACATGAGTGGGGGCCTGCTGGCAGGTGCCCCACAGTGCTGGGGGGTGGGGGTGCAAGGGGACATGAGTGGGACATGGTTGGGGGCCTGCTGGCAGGTGCCCCACAGTGCTGGGGGGTGGGGGTGCAGGGGGACATGAGTGGGGGCCTGCTGGGGGTGGGGGTGCAAGGGGACATGGTTGGGGGCCTGCTGGCAGGTGCCCCACAGTGCTGGGGGGTGGGGGTGCAAGGGGACATGAGTGGGACATGGTTGGGGGCCTGCTGGCAGGTGCCCCACAGTGCTGGGGGGTGGGGGTGCAAGGGGGACATGAGTGGGGGCCTGCTGGGGGGTGGGGGTGCAAGGGGACATGGTTGGGGGCCTGCTGGCAGGTGCCCCACAGTGCTGGGGGGTGGGGGTGCAAGGGGACACGAGTGGGGGCCTGCTGGGCGGTGGGGGTGCAAGGGGACATGAATGGGACATGGTTGGGGGCCTCCTGGCAGGTGCCCCACAGTGCTGGGGGGTGGGGGTGCAAGGGGACATGTGGCTTGGCTGGGGGGCATGCCCATGGTGGATGGGCTGCCTGCGGGACATGACAGGGGTACAGGGTAGTCCCCTGTGGTGTGGGCTGCCTGCAGAGGTCGTGGAGGGGGTAGAGGGGTGACCTGGGAGGACACACACTGGCAATTCACCTCTTCAACTTCCCGCACACCTGTAATACACGTACCCAGGCCAATCGCGTGTAGCATTTCTCGCGCACCCCTGAAATCCACGTACCCAGGCCAATCGCGTGTAGATTTTCTCGCGCACCCCTGTAATATACGTACCCAGGCCAATCACGTGTAGAATTTCTCGCGCACCCCTGGAATCCACGTAGCCAGGCCAATCGCGTGTAGATTTTCTCGCGCACCCCTGTAATACACGTACCCAGGCCAATCGCGTGTAGATTTTCTTGCGCACCCCTGTAATACACGTACCCAGGCCAATCACGTGTAGAATTTCTCGCGCACCCCTGAAATCCACGTACCCCGCTCAATTGCGTATTTAACTTCCCGCACGCCACTTTTTTGATGCGCTGGGACTCAACCGCCTGCCTTCGTGTGGCGGCCGTGTTTCAGCTTGTGCGTGTCTTTGGCTGTGCGTGGCTTTGCCCTATTCGATTCCATGAATACGTGTGGTTCGAGTGCGTGTGGGCGTTCCGTCTGCTTCCCTGCAGTACATCCCCAGTTACGCCCTTATTTTCGCGTGTTGTTCCCCATTCCGCGCGTTACGCCTCATGTCCCGCCCACTTTCTGGTGTGTGCGCTGAGGTTGTGCGCTTTCACTGTGCGCGTCGCGCACGCCTTTCGCGATGTTGCAGTGACTTGTGCGCCATGCACGGGTTTGGCGCACATCCCGCGGTGAACACGCGCAGGGACTTCCATGAATCGCACGCGTGCGCGTGCGCCTGTTTTTTTCCGCTTGCGCCTGCTTGCGCGTAGATTTTCGGCGCACGTTTGTTCCATGAATCGGCCCCTATGTATGTCACCAGGCCTGTTCAATACTTTAGACTTGATTATGAGTCAGGACCTGATTGTCTCTGAATTCGACGACGATTTGGAGGAACTGAGTAGGGTGGACTGCATCTATCACGTTCCAGGGCATGTTCCAGGGCACTGGATCAACACATGCTGATTCTCCTGACATGAGCCCAACCTTCTTATCCACCCTAAACATTGTGCTCCAATCTTTAATTTGTTTGTTTGACACTGTGGCATATGAGGTCAAGGCTAACGCTGCCTCCCTGAACGAAATGCGTTCACTATTATTGGGGTCACAAAAATATGCCTGCGGATTTTTGAGTAATGCGTCCTTGGGCCACGGGTCAAAGGAGCCGGCACTGGTTCCTACTCTTGTGCCCAATCCCTCCCAAGCGTGCTCTAAACTGCCCAACTCTGGCGACAAACCATTGAAAACCATCACGGACCACGAACCAGTGGCCCCCACTCTGCTCCTGACTTTGGACTTCAGGAAAAAACCTAAAAACATTACGGGGTCCATTCACCTGAGTAACAATGGGTTTTAAGAACTCCCTTTCGGGACGCAAGTACCCAATGCAAATCCAGAGATCTTCTGAAGCAGACACGGCAGGAAGATATCCAAAGCAGTAACTGTTTGAGTTCAATACCGTCAGTCACCGGTTCTAGGAAATCTATGCAAGAAACTAAATCGAACCTCATCAAGGGTATAGGAAAATGACACTCTCCTGCACCCAAAGTCACAGAGCTGCAGCCAGGGTCGAGGAAAACAAGGATGAAAATTGTCTGTGAAGTTTTCTACCCTGTGCCTGTGGCAAAGCCCATTGTCACGACCATCAGAGAGAATCCAAGACCTGATCTCAATCCAAGAGGACCAATGCATTCTATACTCTGTTCTATGTGAAATTCAAACATGGAAGAGTGATCTGTGATGGATTTAGGGTCAGAAAGAAAAACACTCAGTTGAACATTGTGGTTCCTCCCTCGAACGATTCCCAAATGGCCAGACCCAGCAAGGTCCCATTCACGACTCATAGTGACTTTATCTATGGGTGGCAAGCAAACTCCGATTCTAGGCGCAGCTAGCCTCTACTTTTCAATTCTATACTTGAGGAAGATAAGAATGCTCCACTAAATAGAACAAGATTTTTGTTCTTACTTTCATCTATTCCTGACTTGTCCTCTATTTCATCGTCAGACATAAAATGCATCCACCTTTTTGACAGATGGCAACTGGGCAGATGTGCTGTTCATTTTTATTCGAAGGTGATAGACATATTAGAGTTCCAGCATCAAGAGGACCTCTTGCTCAAAGGTTTTGAACGTTATTCTAACAATTAATTCATTCAGGGCAGTGCACATAAACAAAATCTTTCAGTAACGTCATTTTGAGTATGATCATCAGTGGTGTATGCACAGCATCCCGTCTGATGCTGTCTGGGGTCGCCTACCAAACACCCAGCCAGCCATTCCAGCTGCCAGGCCTGGATTCTAGTCTCTCTTTTCTTTTCTGCAACACCCGGGCCACAACTCATTCCTACATATTGATCATTCTTCTTCCTGGTCTAATTTTGACATTATAATGTTCCAAGAAAACTGGCTGCTAGAGAAACCGGTTATTGATGGTTGAATGGTAAATTGTAAATCATCTAGGAAAGGCCTCCTAGGTAGGCCTAGAGGAGGCTTTGTTAGTAACAGAATTAGTCGACAAAGCTGGTCCAAACAAAATGTATTTGATGATTGTTAAAATTTACCTTAATTCCATCTGCGCACCAATTGAAGAAGTGATAGGCGATCTAGACATCCTACTTATAAAGTGGAATAAAATTCATCCACTGGCACCAGTTCTGGGAGGGGGGGACTTCAACTGCAAGTGTGCCGTTAATGCAGACGATGCTGAGCTCAGAGCAGATTCCAATTCTAAGATCATATTAGCCGCCCCATTCCACAGATCAGGGTCTAGGGATGCCTATGGAAAGGTATGGTCGCCCCTGTTCTCCAGATGGGAATTTACTCAAACAAATGTACTATTCAGAGGAACGTGGGCAAAACCCCCCACATGGCATAATGTCGGGCAGAATCAACTACTGATTATTTATTTTTGTCTAATGTGGAGCACAACAACATTTGCTCCGTTGAGTTATCAACATCTCCCGCAGTGATCATTCGATTCTTTCATTCACTTTGAATCTGGGTACTTCTCCAGTAGTAAACAGGACAGGCCCCACTAACTTATTCACAACTAGTGCTAGGGCCAGGACTAGGCAAAGAGGGAAGGTTGCTAATGATAACAACAGATTAAAGGTTTGGTGGGCTGGACTTTCTGAAGCAGAGAAACATTTTCTTACTTGACCCTGTGTTTTCAGCTGTATAACGAATAGTTTGTGTATGACAGGCCGTAACCACAACACTCTCAAAATCACTCCCTTCATACCAACACATAAAAGACTGTTTGATGTAGCTGTTAATGATAAAAAAGGGGAAAAAGAAGGGCACTCAGACAAGTATATCACTCAGGTTTACGGGTCTTGACCACCATAATACTCTAATTGAACTGTGGGGTTAGTCTCACAAGAATCTCAGGTATGTGGCATTTGTTAGTATTGGGCACGATATACTGCAGCAGGGGTCTAATGTTAGTTGGGGGTCTGTTGGGTGGGATTCATGGCATGGTCAGCGGTCTGGCACATGAAAGGAATACCTTGCAAGGACACAGGGTTAGAGTGGCAATAAGTTTCAACTGGTGAGAGTAAGAGGTCAAGGACACTTTTGTGGAGATGGAAGATTTCAAATGAAGGTTTTCTAGTTCTGTGAGAGCGTAGATCCTGACGCAAGGGATTTGTGCACCAGGAACAAGGTCGATCTGACAGTCATAGGGCCTGTGCGGCGGCAATGTATTGGCTTGGTCCTTTCGAAAAACATACTGGAAATCATGATATTCACTTGGCAAGATATTAGTTACTCCCGGGGTTGATACTGTCGCTTCGGGAGTCATGGGGATACAGACGTCGGCTTTCTCCTCTTGGTAATAGCAGGCAGGGGAGCAGTCACCGGGGAAGGTTAATTTTCGTGCCCGCCTGTCTATCAAAGGGTTGTGAGCAACCAACCATGGCATCCCTTTTATTAGCCTGAACTGAGGTGCCTTGATGAGATCGAATGAAATAGACTCCCAATGTCTGTCCTGGCACAGCAAGGTTACCCTGGCTGTGCACTGGGTTACTGGCCGGAAGCAATTTCTGTCCCATCCACGGTGGTTACCTTGTCCATAGTTGGCTTAGAACACAATGGAAGCCCCATCTCTGCTGCCAGTTCTTGATCAATATAATTTCCAACTGCTCCGCTATCGATGTATGCGTCAACGGCATGCATTCTTGATGACTGTTGGTGGTTAATTAAGATCACTGGTATTGCAAAGTGCGAGGTCAGCAACTCTTTCTTCTCACTCGACAAACTCACCTCTACGTTTGTCGAGCTTGGTAGTTTTCCGATTCCTTAGCTTCATCCTTCTCTGTGGCCCGACTGTTCTTCATGGGGGATTTACTGGACATTCCTTCAAGAAATGTCCTGGTTTCCCACAATACAAACAAAGCTGTTGTTGTCTTCTTTTGTGCCGCCCTTGTTTTGTTAATGGAGGCCGTATCCCTCCAATCTGCATGGGTTCTACAGCATTTTCAGGTACACGGGGTGTGTTTTCCCTTGGTCGAACATACACGGTGCGAGGGTCCGTCTTAGATCGGTCTGCCTTTCGGTCCTGCAACCAGTGGTCTAGCTGCACGACCAGATTTATGAATTCTGCACAGTCTCTGGGTGGATCAACCACCTGGGCTAAGACGTCCTTTAATTCACCTCGTAAGCCTTGATGGAATAACGTGGTTCTTTTGTTTTCTGGCCACCTAGCTTCGGCAACCAGTCTGTTGAAGGTAGCGATTTACGTTAACAAGTCCTGATTCCCCTGTCGGAGGGACAAGAGTTAATTGTTTACTGCTTGTTCCTGGGTATGGCGAGCAAAAAGTTTTTCCATTTCTCTCTGGAACCCCCCAAAGTCATGTAATAGAGGATCGTCATGGGTTACCAAAGGCACCGACCGATCGGCTGCACTACCACTCAGCTATGATAAGACAAAAGCTACCCGAGCTTGGTCGTTTTGAAATGCTCCAGGCCTACAAAGAAAATGAAGGCGGCACTGATTGATGATTGCCGCATACTTCCGTGGGTCGCCTGAGAACCTTTCTGGTGGTGCCAGGGGCACTGTTCCAGGTAACGTGATCTGTACCGGAGGATATTAGTCTCTTGTCGGGCAGAATGAACCTCAGCACAAAGCTCTCCTAGTAATTGAGCCCATTGGTCCATTTCTGATGTCTCCATGGCTCCCAGGTGGATTTGTTATGGTAGGCTTCGCGTTCTGTTACGCTCACCTGGTATCCACAGGGACGCCACCCAGCCGGGTTACTCGCTGGTATGCTTCTCAGCTTTGCCTTGATGTTGTCTGCGGGGAAGGTTCTGCCTGAAAATACAGGAGGACTTTGTTCAAGACTGACCGACTGGGGTAAGTATCCTCCCTCCACCCCTGTATGATTTCAGTCCCTCTGGCTCCCTCTCCTCACCTTGCGGTAGAATTAGGCATGCTCTCCGTCCTGCCTTCTTTGCAGGGGTGCATTGGTTGAGCCCTGCTGGTAAATGATGGCCCATTAAGAGCGCTATGATGCGGTAAGTAAGCGCTATGCGCAGCGCTGCAAAGTCTTGCCTTTGCTAACCTGTGTTTTCCTTCCTTGTAGGTCGCAGTGTACTTCAGCGTGAGTGGAATGTCCGGAGTGCTGTCAGCCGAGAGGCGACCAGCCAGGTAAGCCTTTTGAGCAGTTCGTAATTTGTAAATGTCTCTACTGCTTTCTTTAATGTTGCCTCTATCTTCCTCTTTCAGGTCGTTATGTCCGGGAGGCGTGCAGAGTTGAGGAAGCTGTTCTCAGGAGCTGCGAGTGGCTAAAGATGAAGACTGCAGGTAAGATGCTGCTGCTAATGATGTTCCTTTTGTCTCCTTGCGGGTTCTGCTTCTCCGAGGTTCGAGGGAATAGCTGGACACGGTGAGCGTCACGTTGCAAGCTGCAAAGTAACGCGAAGCGTGTTGTCTTGCTTGGGTGTGGTTTAAATAGCCCCAACAAAATAGTCCAGGTAAAGTAGTCCCTAGGCTACCACACCCAAAACACTAGACCGCATAGCTTGCTTCTTAGGAACCAAGCTATGTGGATGCCGCCATGTTGGCTGACAATACAATAAAGTAGTTCCCAAGCACATTGTTTTTCATGGTGTATGAGCCTGGTGCCATAGGCGCCAGGACTGGCCCATGAGGGCTTTTGAAGAGGATGCCAGGCTCTAGAGGCCCGAGTCCTGACTCCACCTGGCCAATGGTTTTGCCAGAGAGGGTTTTGGGCGAGGGTCGTAACAGTTCCTATATGAAAGATCTTCTACAGGGTATCCTGGCCCCACCCTCCTTTTCACTTAAGTTCCACAAGAGCTGTGAAGATGTTGCGGTTATAATCCCATTAGATTCCACGGACAGTGATTGTATGAAAAAAAAGGAAAATGATTGTCTGGTACAGAATTAATGATTATGACGATCTAAGAAGATTGGTATTGTTCAGGGACAACCAGTATATGTTCTTATCATTAGGAAAGATTAAACCTTATTTGCAAAAATGTCCATCTAAGAAACACCAGGATCTTTACTTGTCTTCTCAATGCTCTACCCACCTTAGAAGCTACAGGTCCTAAGTTAGGTATACCAAGGGACATGCATGGATGTTGGGGGTGTTGGTCAGCCACAACTGAATCATTGGCCTGTTTGGTATTAGAGTGTCCTATTTTAAGGGTCAAAGATTTTGTCATCTGGGGGCTTCCTGCATTTAACAGCTCTGGTCCCGACCAAAAACTCATGGGAGAGGTTGATGCTTACCTCTTATCAAGCTTTAATAATTGCCCTGTTAATGCTTTTAGAGGAAATCTTACAGGTCTTGAAGACTAGAATGCTAGAGGGGCAAGAAGCATGGAGGGTGATTTGGGACTAACCTATGTGCCCAGTGTGCCCTATGTGAAACACTTGTGTATAGGCACGTTATAAATGCCATATCATATCATATCAATATGGGAGAAAATGCTGTTGAAATATTACATTGTTTTTGATTAGATGTTTTATGAACAGTGTCATTGTAAATCTATAATGTATATTTTGTGGTGGATTTTGTGTTGTGTTAGTGTAAATGTTTCTTGTAAACTGTGAAACACTTTTAATGAAAACATGTTTTAAAATCAAGATCTATTCATTATTTGGGGCAGCTGAAGGTGAGTGATTGTGTGTTTCTCTTTATTCCATGTATAATATGAATTGTTGTTTATATAAGATAAATTAAGTATGTTTAAGTTTCTGATTTAGTTCAGTTTATAAGTATTACTTGGAAAGCAGTGTTTTCTTTATTTTACTTCAGTGTTTTCAGGAGAGTGATTAAGCAGTAGCACATGTTATGTTATTGTTATGTCTGAGAAGAAATATATTTCCGATTAAAGGTTGTTTCTCGCTGACATTTCAAGATGTGAAACGAATGGGGCTGCATAAGAACCCCTAGTGTCAACCAAGCAGCATAATTTTGACAATTATTGCAGCTGTGTATGTGCTTTGCAGTCGGATATCACAGTGTTTCCTGTGACCCTATATTAGTGACATTCTACTGTGTTAGAGTTGGGGAAGTGTTTGAATGTGGCTTTAAATTTGAGAAGTCTTATGAGGCTGTGCACCTGATGAATGCCCACTTGGTTATGATGTTCGCCAATATTATTTTGCTTATTTATGGAGATTAATGGATTCTGCGATCTTGCTGGGTAAGATAATTTCAATTGGCAAGTTTGAATTGAATATTTCATTTCTTGAGAAGTGGTTTGGGAATTGTACTCTGAAGTTATGGCTAGAGAATTCTGGTATTATAAACATCTTTTGACGTTTCAGGCAAAATACACCAGCTAAATGGTTTCTGAGAAATGATCAAGCAAAGTGAAGAAGGTGAATTCATAGTAACTACGTGGGTAAGGCCGCATAGTTTGCATTTCTGCTTTTCTGCAGAAATCCTTGAAATGTGGTTGCCTCTTTTTATATAGGTATGACCTTACAAATCACACGGTTTATGCATATCTTTCTCTTAATATGAGCATGTGTTATCATGAATTGTTAGGTTATGAAAGAAATGGTTACTGTGGCGTATATGATTAGCCCACTTTCCATTTAGGCTTATGATCCCAAAAATGTACTGTGCCAACCGCAGATATGTCACAATCTGACACACTCAGTGCCCACCTAGTGAAACTCTACTTTGCTCATCTTTTTACATTATATGAGCTGCACAATACCAACCCACATTACTCAAGCACTTAGAGCAGAGGTCTACATGGGGCATTTTTTTTTATACTGCAGTATTTTCACTCTCATCTAATTGTTGAATTATGTAGATCAGCTATGTACAGTTTCCTCACTAACAATATATGTGAACCTATTTGGGTTTCATGCTATGTAATCACATATGTTGTCACACAATGCACACACATAGGGAGATGTAAAATGATTAAGGGTGCATAGTAATTTGTATCATTAAACAAGCAGCATACCTCTAACCTTGAAACATACAGCAGTTGTTTTTGTGCTTCGAACTTGGTAGATATCAAGCTCTACACTATTACCCCATATGTGTAACTCCTTTTGTGTCAGATTTGTGGAAGTTTTGGAATGTGGTCTTAAACATGACAAGTCTTATGATGGAGTGCTGCTGATAAATGCTAACTTGGTTTTGATGTTGGCAAATGTTCCTTTTCTTATTTGTTGTAATTCATGGATTCTGCCATCTTACAGGGAAAGTCAATTTAAAGTGTCTAGGTCACAGTGACCATTTGTTTTGCAGCGTTAGAATTAATGATAAGGGATGTACACATGAACTGAACAATATGCAGCAACTCTGGGATTTGCCAGGTCATACCTATAGAAAAAGAAGCAAGGGCATTTGGCATGGGAAATGTATTTTTCTCACACATAACCATAGCATAACATGTACTAATGCTTGAACCCTCTTCAGAAAACACTGAAATAAAATATGGAAACCCTACATTCCAAGTCATACCTATAAACTATACTAAATCACAAACTTAAATATACTGAATACATGTTATATAAACAACAATTTATATTATATATTGAAAATATTTAAAAAAAACACAATCACTGACCGTCACCATCCCAAATGTTTTCTTTAGAGCTTTTTTCTAAGATTCCATCATTCAAGCAACAACAACATGCCAGAAGGAAGAATCATGTGCAGAGTTGTAACATTTTACAAATAATATTTTAAAAAGTAGTGTTCTCAAATCTGTAAATAAAAATACTGTAGATAATACAACAATAGCTGTTGTTGATAATACTTTTGGAAATCTGAAATTTCAGATAGCAGATATGCCAACTGAACAAATTAATGGAAACCAGATTGTTTTTAGTGAAAGTAATAAAAGAAAGAATTTACCAAATCCGTTAGGAAGAATAAAAATAGATTTTAAAAAGAAAAGATTGCAAATGCGCTATCATTTTCAAACCAAGGCTGTCATAATGTGTAACAAAGTAAGCCTTTCCTGTAACAGCACCACAATGCCCTTGGGCTGCTTTGTGCGCTTTATAAATGCATAAATAAATAAAATACATGACAAAAGCTGAAAAGAGCAATGCAGCTGAGGTATAGGCAGATTTATCAGCAGATAAACGTCTAAGTCAGATAACTCTAAGCTTTGGTCTAAAGATGCTCTCACAAAGAGACTGTGGTAGCTACGAAGCTCCAGATCGGCTAACTGGTTTGCCTCTGTATTGATGTAGCATTAATGTACTTTGTTTAAGTCTTGGCCCAGCTAGTACTAGGAATCGGGTACTGACGCCTTTGAGTGAAATTCAGCAGTTAGCTGAAACAGTACTTGACAATACAGAGATTCTGAAAACCCACTTGATTGATACATATTATCCAAATCGATCTGTAGAGTTGGAGGATCTTTGTTTATATGAAGTAGCAGAATGCTACTCAAATCAAAATATTGAAGCAAACAGTGACAGAGGATGGTTTAACGTTCATGGATGTACTGGTTGTCTAATGAGACATTAGAAGGAAAGTCTCATCAACTACATGATCTAGCTACTGAAGGGAATACCCCTACTGGCATTGGCTGGGGCACGTATTAACCGATAAACAACATGGGGGTGCCAACGACAGAATACCCTTTTTTATTCTTTAGAACCATTTCTTTGAGCCTCATATAGAGTGCTTTTCGTGGTTACTCAGATCCTTTATTTACCAGTGTAACAATGCATATTATTAGTGGGATTAAATCAGAACATTCCTTGTTTGTTTTAAATAGAGTTTATAGAGCAACTTCTCAAACTTAGAAAAGTACAATGCAAACTTGTACGTGAACAGACCATTTTACTATAAAACTGTTGTAAAGACTGGTAGGGGGTGTCTGTACTGCTGCTCTCTATATGGTAGAGGAGAGGCACAGAAGACCCCAGCCAAGATTCTCTATAAGGTAGCAATGGACAAGCAATCAAGGCCTAGCTTCTCAAGAGGTGATGCAGGCCGGTTCTTGAGTACAGTGTAGTCCCCGAACCCCCACAAAGGAATGTCCACACATTGTATTACTGAAAACACAGTCTTTATATAATTAATATTCAAAGGTATGTACACGATCACAATACGCACTTTGTACTTGGAAGTCAATAATGATAAATATATACACGTCTAGAGTGGTACCACTAATGTTATCAAATCTCAATAACGTGCATCAACTGTACGGTTAAAATGTCACACAGATCAATAACGAGTAAACTAGCAATAGAGATAGGCAGGAACATAAGATGGTTGAAACAATAGGCAGAATGCTGACCCCTACCACTAGGCACAGTTCTGTGTCCCCCCACCTGGGCAACCTGTAAAATAAGATATATCGCACAAGCCCAGTCCATATATTGTCTGATAGTCTTACTTCTTCCTATTAAGGTTTTACCCCCCCCAATGTACCTGGTGGAGTAGAGTTCTCCGACGATGCGTCGACCGATCCTTCTTGAGTGCCTCCCTTTCAGGCGGGAGCCACGGATCATCGAGAGCTGTCGGGGAACTTGGCGTTCGGTGTCGGGGAATCGATGGCCCTTCTTGAGTGCCCTCCCTTTAAGGCCGGAGTCACGGGTCGTCGAACGTCCGATGGTGAACAGGGTGAACTATGGCAGGGAAGTGGCAGCTTCGTTCCTAGCGGTGCTCGTCGACGACAGAGCGTTGGCGTCCTGCAAGGAAGAGGCGTGTGGGGCACCTCGGTTACAATAGTTCTGGACCGCAAAGAGATGATGAAGAACTGTGGCCCGGCAAAGGCGTCGAGTCGTCGGCGTCTCTGCGGTCTGTAGGTGGCGGGAAACCCACCGGTGTATGCTCCTCGGCGCGACGACGGTCGTGCCTTCTCCAGCGGGAGACAAGCGGATGTCGATGCAGACGAGAGCGTCCGATGATCAATGGAAGTTCTTAGGCAAACGGGAACACAGCGGCTCCGGTCTGCGACAGCGGTCGTCGACAGTGCCGGACAACAGTCCGGGTGCTTCTCCTTGGAGTTCCGCAGCAGTCCCCGTATCGGGTCGGCAGCCTGTCGTAGGTCTGTCTACCAGGAAGCGTTGGCAAAGATCAGCTGTGCACGATGGTCCCTCGTAGCTCGGGAAGAGGGCGCCTTACCAGGTCCTCTCTGGGTCAGTCCTTGGAGGCACAGCAGCTTTCAGATTGTGAACGAGAGCAACAACACTTCTTCTCATCCAGCAGGGCTTCAAGGTTAAGCGTCAGTTAAACCAGTTACTCGTCATAGTGGACTTCAGCTTCTGAACACGATTCCTAGAAGTGACAGGTCCCCAGATATACTGTTGATCTCCCATTCATTCCGCTGGGTCACACTCAAGCATCCAATCACGACTACGGGCATTCATGCAGGCAGGCGGCCAATCAGGCACACAAGGTATTCAGGCCATTCACTTCTCTCCAGACACTCACAACAAGTTATGTGTATTGGGACAAGTACCGAGCCATTCAACACTCCAAGCTGCATTCATACCGGTTTCGGGCAGGGTCGTCTCAGTCATTGTGTCAACCACCAGATACTAGACACCCACAACATAGAATGCATATTCGTCACACACTCTATTCACCCAGGTCCCACCCACAGGAGGTACCCACAACATACATCACCGGGAAGGCTCCAGCTAGTCTGGCCGGGCCTTCACAACAACACCATATATGACATTTCCACCCAACAGCCAGTCAGGGGGAAGGGACAGAGTCATGGCTTCCCAGGACTTTGGGAAAACAAGGTAATGGCTAATAGAAAGCAAGAGGCCACCGGGGCCATCTTGTTTTCCATCAGGAATCACTGATCCCAATGGCAGGGTCGGGGTATCCCAAAATGGAGGATTCTCCGCGCACCTGTCAATTCAGCATGGAGCTGCCACCAGCCCATACCCTGCTCTGTGGGCCACCCACGGGTGCCCAAAAACATACACTAGGGGCACAGGGTTGTACCCCCCACCCATGGGTGCCATAAGGGTATCCCACAGGTCCGTTCACCAAACCAAAAGAAAGAGAGCTGAACCGCCAGGAGTTCCACATGAACTCCTGCGCGGAAAACACGACAGAACACACAATAAAAAGCAGTAAAGGACAAGGATACGGAGGCCCTGTCCCTCCGATGCATTTCCAGCATCACAGGGGATAGACACCCTCATCCAGACGGTCAACATACCATCTGGAAAGGCCATCTGCATTATTGTGACTCTTCCCTGGTCTGTGCTCTATGGTGAAGTCTAGCCCTTGCAGGCTAATGGACCACCTGAGCAATTTCGGGTTCTCACCCTTCATCTGCATAAGCCACTTCAGGGGCTTATGATCTATTTGGACCTTGAAGGTTGACCCCGTAAGGTAGGGCCTAAAACGCCTAAGGCTCCAAACTATACTAAAACATTCCTTTTCAACAGTAGCCCACCTAAGTTCTCTACCCTTGAGTTGTCTACTGATGAATATGATAGGATGTTCTCTGCCTTTGTCATCTAACTGGGACTAGACAGCTCCAATTCCGGTGTCGCAGGCATCCGTCTGGACGATAAAGGGTCAGCTGTAATCAGGCGCACACAACACGGGTGCCCGACACAGACTTTCTTTCAAGCCATCAAAGGCCCTCTGACAGTCTTCAGTCCAATTGACCTTCCTAGGCTGCTTGGGTGAAGTCAGAGCTGACAGTGGTGCAGCTATGGTTCCATAGTCCGCCATGAAATTGCGATAGTACCCGGTGAGGCCCAAAAAGGCTCTCACCTGGGTTTGTGTAGTGGGAGTCTCCCAGTCCTGTACATCCTGTACCTTACCGGTGAGAGGTTGGATTTGACCCCCTCCTACCTCATGACCAAGATACGTGACTTTCCCCTGAGCGATCTGGCACTTGGTGGCCTTTATAGTGAGGTTAGCCCCTTTTAAGGCCTGTAACACTCTACCCAGATGTGTCAAGTGCTCTTCCCAAGTGGCACTGTAGACGACAATGTCGTCTAAATAAGCCACACAAAAGGCTGCCAGCCCACTGAGAGCATTATTGACCAATCTCTGGAAGGTGGCAGGGGCATTCTTTAACCCAAATGGCATGACCCTAAACTGGTAGAGTCCCTCTGGTGTTCAGAACTCCTTCTTTTCCTTGGCATGGTCCGTCAGAGCTATTTGCCAATATTCTGCCAAAATAGTGCGCATCCGGAAGTGCCTGCGAAGTGTGGCTGTTGGGCTGTCTATGCTGTTCTGCTCTCCGTTGCCCTGCTGGAATAGTTGCCTTCGGTGCTGTCGCCGTCGGCAAGAGGAAGCATTTGCTTCAAGTTTCGTGCGCAACGCGCTTGCTATTGGACTTCATTGGACTTGCACAGAGGCCACGCCCCCCGAACCCGCCTCCCTGTCCGCCCACAAGCCACTTCCTTATTAGCACTCGGACCCGCGCATCCGGCGCGCGCATCCGGAAGTGCCTGCGCGCAACGCGCTTGCTATTGGACTTCATTGGACTTGCACAGAGGGTATTTACTGTTGAACTCTCTGCCCTATTATCGAAGTGACCGCGGTCATGAGCAGACTCATGAGGAAATAAAAATAATTTTACAGATGCAAATGTCTGCCCTCATGAGTACTCTTAGCAAAATGGAGGGCATGTTATTTGCCTGTCACATGTTTTCTTCCATCATAAACAAAAAAAGATTCAACGCCTCATGCTCAAAACATAGGTACTCAAACTAAATTGTTCTCCGTGGTAGTGTCAGAAGGACCATTTCCCAAACCAGAAATCAGAAAGGCTGTGAACCCAGAAGCAGCGAACTTGGAAAACTCCAATGAGTCCAACCTCGCTGTTCTGACAAATCTTGTAAGGGAAATGGCAGATAATCTTGCCACACTCTCTAATTCAGTCAACAAAGAATCTCTGTCGACTCCTTGTATAGAGGAAAGGGCTCCTCCAGATAGTCCTTCAGTCCTAACTGATCTTATTGACTTAACCAGAGTGGACCTTATTCCTCAGGAAATAAAAGAAATATTTGATACCGAAGAGTTGCCTAATAAAGCTCCTCCAATTGCCCTTACTAAAAAACAAAGAAGGGCCTTGGCTCGTGCCCGAAAGAGAAATCTATTAATTAAACTTCAAAAAGGGAAACAGGAAAAAAAAAACTAAGAATCAACTACGCAATAAAAATGATAATCACAATTCACATATTAAAGATATTTGTAACCTCTCAGGGGGAGACAACATCATTGATCTGAATCAGTTGAGTGAGGAATCTAAGGCCTTGTTGAATCTTTCGGAGTCTAACTCGACTGCCTCAATCCTCAAAGTACCTCATAACCCTTTATCGAAAAACAAAAAAACTAATGAAAAAGAGGATTTGCTAACAGAACCATCCTGTCAAGGATCTAAAAAATCACGATCTAAGGTAAAAAAGGTAATGGACAAAGAGGAAGGGGGTACAATTGATCTTGAGATGGTACCCAACTTAATTGTAGAGGCTCCACACCGGGTTCAATCTGCCCTCTCCAATTACTATCCAATGTTGAAAATTAAAAAAACTGCGAAAGTGATTTTGGGCAAAGCCAATGGACAAAGGGAAAACAAATCAACCATTTGTCCTAATTATCCAATTGAAACTCAACCTAAAAACCTGGAGGGAGTGTGCTCAAGCGAGTCTGAAGAAAAAACTTCAGATAAAGTTGATGAAATCAGCGGTCAATTAACTATTTGTGAAACAACGAACTCAGAGCACAAAAAAACTAGCCCTAAGCTACCAACTCTGAGTCCACAACGCTCACAAGCCAACGAGTGTCCTAATTTGACTAATCTTAAATCCACAATGGATAATCATGAATCACTAACCAATCATAATTACAATGATCTAAAATCTGCTATAATTATGGGTTGGGAAAGCGATGAAGCTCGCTTTGGTAGGGCTCGCTTGAATCGCACCTTCATGATGACTGTTTTTCAGGACATTCCCGCCTTGAGAATTGTTAGATCTGACGACATAGACTGGGTGAAATTGGCTGCTAATAATAACAACAGAATGATTTGTAAATTTATGTGTCCTTTCATTATGAAGATGCTATGGGATCACTCTGATGACTTAGCATCTATTGGCTTAACTGTATCATTCTTTTCATCATTTGAGGAGGCAAAAAGCTACCTAGAAACTACTCCTCTGATAGCTGAAAGCGTTACAGATAGTGCGAGCCAGAGTACCTCTGCAAGTATTGATGCCAACACAATGAAAAAGTTTATGTCATTCATGTCTGCTTTAAAGGAGATGTCATGGAGGGATCCAATTAATGCTTCGCAACCAAACCAACAAAAGGCGATGAAAGACTCTTAGCCTATTCCGACTCCACATTATCTCGTGGAACTCTTGTGGTATAAATAACTTTAAAAAATGTTATCGCCTAAATCAGTTTAATCGACCTGACTTGATCTTTATTCAAGAAACCATGAATCAATCCTCCTTTTCGATAGACGGATACTCAGCATATATTCAGGTTGCAAGGCGAGGTACCGAGGGTCGCCCTTCAGGCGGCTTGGCCATACTTGTCAACTCTGCCTTTCAGTGTTCTATTGAGAGGATTAGTAGCTCTGACTCCATACTCGCTATTATTATAAAAGATGATTTGGATCCTTCCATGATACTCCTGTTGGTTTGTATTTATTGGAACAAATTGTCCATTCCTATTGAGACCATCATTGAGGAAATGAACGATGTAATAGAAAAGGGCATGATCTTACACCCTTCGGCAAGAATTATCGTAGGAGGTGATTTTAATTGCTATTGCTATGAAACAGGTGTTCACAATAATGCAATTAGGGATAAGCACTCAATAACTTCCAAAATGTTTGGGACTATATGGAATTCCTTCTTCCTCGAATGGGATATACAAACCCCCTGCTTTGCTTTGGACGACCTCACATATACATGGACAAGAGCAAACTACAAATCGTTTATTGATTACTTTTTCATTTCCTCGAGTTTATACTCGACTATTGATACTCTCAAAATCATAAATCCATCCTTAGGAGATAATATGATTATCTCCATGCAGATGAATATCCCTTTGGCTCGATTCAATGATAACTCTTCTCTTTCCTTGGTAGAATCTGATCGGCATCGCCTTACAGTGAGATGGAATCCTAAAGTGTGTGCAACTTTTATTCAGAATTTGGAATGTGATTCTAATATTCTCTTGTCTTTATTACCATCTAGCTCTTCTCTTATCCTTCTGGACAATCTTTACTCCATTAGAATCAAATTCCATCTGGATGCTATGCTCCAATCAAGGGATAAGCATGAAAAAGCTATACATGTTCATACGCACAAATTTAATAATCAAGTTGCTTTCTTAAAAACACAAAAAAATCAAGAAATTCGCCAAATCAATAAAACTTTTCTTTCCTACCCGAATCGTGAAAAATTGATCAAAGCAGTGTGTCAAAGATATCGCAATAAACTTAAATGGTTAAAAAGAAATCTTCTAAATGCAGATAATCAAAAATTATTTTACCATCTACTCAAGCATGATTCTAGGAAAATCTGGAATACTCTTCGTTCGATTACTTCTGAACCTATAACTATTACTGATTCTGTGATTCCTGCTGAAAATTGGGTATCTTACGTAAAACTCAAATACACTATGCCCGAGCGCTTCCACTCTCTAAAGGTTAGTGAGCCACGTTTGGACCTAGATTTTCCATCACTTTGGTCCATAGAAGACATCATCGATGACATCAGCAGATTAAAGCCCTCGAAAGCGCCTGGCCCCGATGGTATTCCATCATGTGTGTACAAATCGAATCCAGAATTCTGGGCCCATATTCTTAAAATCAAATTTGATTTGATTTTACAAACGGGCAAAACTCCTTTGTCGTGGTCCTCTGCGCTAGTTATTCCGATTTATAAAAATGCTCTCCGGACTGTCCCTCTAACTATCGCCCTATTGCTCTTACAGATTCTTCATCCAAAATATTTTCCATTCTTCTTCTTCACCAACTACAGACTCAGATGAACAACAAAGATATGCTGTCTATCTATCAGGTAGGATTTAGAAAATTCATTGGTTGTCAGTTAAATGCTACTATCCTCTCTCATCTCCAAGCCCACTCTTGTCAGTCACTCAGGGCCAATTTATATAGCTAGCTTGGATCTGACCGCAGCCTTTGATTGCGTTATTCGTGAAATTTTATGGAAATAAATGATCCATCTTGGCATTCCAACTAAATTGGTTGCCTTCATTGCCTTACTCCATAAAAACACAAATTATCGTATGAGACTTAATAAGGAAGGAGCCCTGACTGATCCCATTCTGACCGAAACCGGGGTGAAACAGGGCTGCAACATGGCAGCGGTGCTGTTTAACTTATACTTGTTAGGATTGGATGATAACTGGATTGCTGGGGAATGTTATTCAGTGAAGTTTGGCTCACTAATGTTAGACTGGTTAGGATTTGCTGATGATTTGTTATTTTTTGATAGAACCCCATTTGGTCTTCAACGAAAGCTGGATTTATTTTCTGAATTCGCTTTTAATCATAATCTCACTCCAAATCCTATGAAAACTTTTATTTTGATTTATTCTAATCGAGAATTAGATTGTCATCGATATTCATGGTATATGAATGATATTAAAATCGAATACTCCCGTATGCTTCGTTATTTGGGCTACCCACTGACTGATCAATATTCAATTACTATGTGGAAAAACTACCTTAATCAAAAGATCAGGGGGTTGACATATCAAATGAAAATTATCCATTAGAAATACTGTATGTTTTCTCTACTACCCTTAATTCAATTTTATTTGCTGAAGGTGGAACCCATTATCCTATATTGCCTGGACATCTGTACATATGATTTAGATGCCTATCTAAATATCTTACAGGGGAAATTATGGAAAACGGTTCTGGGGTTAGCACTTTCGATTCCCAACGTTATGATTTGCCACAAATTAAACCTACTACAAAACACACATGGCGAAGTATTACTAATCTAATTAAGATTCATAATCCACCGAAAAACACGCTCTATGTGAAACTGAAACAATTATTGAGTGAATCACATATTAAATTGCTCAATACCTACTCGCTCAAATTAACCAAAATTCTATTGCTTATTAATGAAACTCCTTCATCTATGAGCATGTGATTACCAAGCCAAAAACTTAAATTTCAAAGATTTTTCTTTTGTATAATGTTGGACGAAATGGGCAAATATTCCTCCTTTAAAGAATACAATGGAGTTTGCGGCAGATGGGGATTTCGACTAAAATATCTTCTACAGTTCCCTTCTGCTTGCTCAAGGAAAACCTATATGCGATTTCGTCTCAATCAATTTCACACTCGTGAACAATCTAAATACTGGACTGGTTATCCAACCAGTATTATCGACATTAGTTGCCGCTTCTGTAAAAATTGCACAGTGCCAGAAACCTTGAAACATCTAGTGATTCATTGCGCATTTTTTGAAGGCCTTCGAATCCAACTCCTCGAGCATTATTACTCGAACTCTGTGACCGCAAAAGAACTCTTATGGAAGCGCTGCATGGAAGGCTTTAGTCAGAATCTTACACTCCGTCTGACTAACTTGCTGATAATTATAGAGTCTAAATTGGCAGAAGATCTGTTGGCCGAATAAAATTAAGCAAATCCCCACTTCTAGATCTTGCGTTTGGGTGGGAATGAGTATTCGATGTAATACATATTAATTGCTACACTATGAGTTCATGATATGTATTCTATGTACCGATCTCTAAACTCGTACTGTGAATGTCATATGGATGACGTCTTTTGATATCTTTTGACTGTGTTTATGTTTTTGTTTAATTCAAACGTACTTATTTTTTTTGTACAAGTTTTAGTGACTAAATGGAAATTTGGTATTCCCATCATTGTTAACTCAATATGATGTTTTAATGTTTCCTTTACTACCTAGTTTTCTTTAGGGAATTATTTTTTTCTTTTAAATGTTGTTGTAAATGTTATTGCTTAATTACTGTCCTTCTGCAAATCTTTTAATGTTTAATTGCACTGTTTTGTAAAGGTTTTTACTTTAATAAACCAAATACAAAAAAAAACAAAAATGTGCCTGAGGTGAGGTCAAAGGTGCTCACAAATTTGGCAGCACCTATGGTGTCCACAAGCTAATCAGCCCTGGGCAATGGGTGCGGTCAGTTTTGGTGATGGCATTGACTCCTTGGTATTCCACACAGAACCTCCAATCCTTGGTACCTGCCTGGGAACTTGCCTTGGGGACAAGGACCACGGGACTGGACCAGGGACTGGTTGAGGGTTCAATAACACCCAGATCCAACATCTTGGTGACCTCAGCCTTGATGTGGTTCTTAACCGTATCTGACATTCGGTAGCTCCTGCTCTTGACAGGTACGCTGTCACCAGTGTCAATCTTGTGCTTACACCACGGTGTAAGGCCTGGCGTCAGTGAAAACAGCGAGGCATACTGCTGGAGCAAAGTCCGGCAGGCCCTCTGCTGCTTGGTTGTCAAATCTGGAGAGAGCTGCACTCCCTCCACTGAGCCATCCTGAGGGTTGCTATGCAGCAAATCAGGAAGGGGCTCTCTCTCATCCTCTTCTTGCTCTGAAGCCAGCAAGAGACATGAGACTTCTGCTCGCCTGTGGAATGGCTTGAGCCTATTAACATGGAATACCTGAGGGGCTACCCCTGGGATTCCCATGTCAACCAGATAATTGACCTCTCCCATCTTGGAGACTATCCGGAAGGGTCCAGTCCATTTATCTGCCAATGCCCGAGGCTTGGTAGGCTCCCTCACGAGGACCTCCTGTCCCGGAGTCCACTCCACTTGCGATGCTTTAAGGTCATGGCAGTATTTTTTCAATTCCTGGCTGGCCTTGAGATTCGCAGTTGCTTGACCCATCATCTGTGTCATCCTCTGTCTGAGGCCTAACACATAGTCCCCCACTTGCCTGGCGGGACTGGGAGGGGTGGCTTCCAAGCCTTCTCTGATCAAGGCGAGGGGCCCCCTCATGGGATGTCCAAAGAGCAACTCAAAGGGGCTGAAACCAACACCCTCTTGAGGTACCTCTCGGTAAGCAAACAGCAGGCATGGCAGGAGGAGATCCCATTTCCTCCTTAGGGGCTCTTCCAAAGCACCTAGCATGCCCTTGAGAGTTTTATTAAATCTCTCAACCAGACCATTGGTCAGGGGGTGGTAAGAAGTGGAGAACTTGTAGGTTACCCCGCATTCTTTCCACATGGTTTTCATGTAACTAGACATAAAGTTGGATCCTCGGTCAGATACAACCTCCTTGGGGAATCCAACACGGGTGAAAATGCCCAGGAGGGCCCGGGCAACCACCTTGGCAGTAACAGTCCGAAGGGGTATAGCCTCAGGGTACCTGGTGGCATGATCTACCAAAACCAGGATGAACCGATGTCCACCTGACGTGGGAGGGTCAAGGGGACCGATGATGTCGATGCCCACCCTCTCAAACAGTGTGCCAACCACTGGCAAAGGCTGCAGTGGGGCAATGACACTGCCTCTAGTCTTGCCAGACAACTGACAAATTGGGCAGGTCCTCCAGTGGGACTCCACTTCTACTCCCATCCGAGGCCAGTAGAAATGGGCAGAAAGCCTCTGCTTAGTCTTCTTGGTACCAAGATGACCAGCCAAGGGCACCTCATGCGCCAACTGCAGTAGGAAGGGCCTGTAAACCTGGGGTACCACCAACCTCTTGAGGGCACCAGGTTCAGGCTTAGTGGGCTCACTAACAAGGAGCTCACCCTCCCAATAAATCCGGAAAGTCCTAGGCACTTCGCCTTGAGCCTGGGACAGGGCCTGTTTCCTCAGACCCTCGAGAGAGGTACACTCTCTCTGTTCTTACAGAAGTCTGCCCGGGAGGGTCCCCCTTCAGCCAACAAGCATTGAAGATCGGGATGATCCTCCGGGTTGAGAACCTCTCCCACAGGAGAGTCTTCTGGCTCTTCTCCCACAGGAGTTGAGACGGGGTTTACCACTGGACCCAGCCCGTTCCGAGCATGGATCCCAATGGGTGCTGTAGGAACAGCAGGAAGAGAAGGGGCTCCCTCCACAGATGTGGCCTTCTTGCTCTTCCTTTGTCGTGCCTTAGGCCACGCCTTCGGCTCGGGTACCTGACTCACAGCCAGACCCGGTGTCACCTGTGACCTAGTGACCGCAGCAGCAGTCATGGGAAGACCATCCGTGATCAATCCCAACTCGACTAGATCGTTACCTAACAGAATGTTATCAGGGACGTTGTCCTGAACCAGAACAGGAAGCTTTGCTGTCTTGTCTCCAATTACAAGTGTGACTCGGGCTACAGGCGATAATTTGGGAGGCCCACCAGCTAATCTGGTGGTTCTCAGAGGAGCATCTACATAGTCCTCTGGCTTGAGCAGGGTTCTGCCCACCACTGTCATGCTTGCCCCAGTGTCTCTCAAACCAGTAGAAGGCTGGTAATTCAGGAGGACACTTCTCAAAAATCTACGGGTGTTCTGTGGGATAGTCACCAGTACTTCCGCGTACTGGTCCCAGGCCCCAAGGGACACTAAGGAAATCTCTACGGGAGCACCAAAAGTGATTCCGGTAGAGGAGGGGAGGAGAGTGGCCTCCACCTCAGACATGGGGTAAGGATAGGTCAGACTGACAGTACATAGTTAGTGTACATAGGTATGTAGGAATTTGTTACAATTGGAATCATATGTGTCCACAATGTAAGAAAGATTACAATACTAAGGATAATTCTGAAAGATTTGTATATGTTCATATCCCTGATAAGAAAAGTGTAAATTTTTTGGATATTCTAACTAAAGCATTCCATGCCATGCAATGAAGTGACTGTGGTTATAATTTACAATCAACACTGCAAAATCTAGTTTTTGATAATTATGTTTTGATTAATTTTCGAAGATACAGTGTAGATGGTAGGAACATTAACATGTCAATAATGATTTTTTGTAAATAGTCAAGTTTCTATTAGTAGGGAAATGTTTAAGACGTGTGCAATTATTTTTTATGAGGGGGCATCCATTCACTGTGGACATGTCACAACATGGGTGCATAGAGAAGTAGATTGGGTTGTTTGTAATTACTTTATAGTTACACACCAAGCTAGCTTGCCAAAGAGATTAAAGAATGCGTATTTAATGTTGTCAGAACCAAAGTTTTTAAATATATGTTTTACATTCTGTGTGAATATAAATATATAAAATAAACGTTAGAAAGGAAGAATAGGGTAATACATGTTTTATGTAAAGTAGACGATGGATTGCTACTAGGATGTGTTTTAAAATTAGTATGAAATAAATGTAGAGATAATATTCTGAAGATTACATAAATTAGAAGAGAAAATAGCATTCTGCAATCTTCTACTTCTGTTCTATTGTGTACAACAGTGTATGTTTTAATATTCAGAAGTGTTCCTTATAAGTGCTAGGTTACATAAATGGTTCCATATAAATTATTTTGAGTTTTAGGGAATGTAGAAGGTCATGAGTGTTTACATATGAAACAAGTAAACAGTAGGATGTAGATACAAAAACAATAAAGTACAATGTTTGTAAAATAAATAACATCTAACTGCAATTAAGAGTTTTAGGGAATGATTTAGATATACTGTGTTTAATTGTTATTTGTGTAGGAGGTCAAAATAAGGACACACACAATGTTTTAAAAAAGTATTCCAAATCAATTAAAAATGAAAACAGCTTACTTTAAGTGTTAGTTTGTTCAATGTTGAAAGATGTTCTATTTGCAGTGTGGAAGTTTTCATAAAAGTCGTACTATGTATTACACTATAGATTTTTTTTGTTTCTTTATAGTAGTTTATACACAATTCTCATTAGCTTCTTGAGTGTGTAGGTGGCCAAAAAAAGGGTGCACACAAAAATAAAAATAATATATTCCACACTGCACACAACTATCTGTGCAAATAGAAGTTTAAGTAACATTTCACAGTTTTTAAACATTTCAAATATGATCTGTACATTTTGAAATGTCATTATTAACTTCTCATGTGTGCACGTCGCCAAACAAAGGACGTGCACAGATTTTACAAGAACTGACATTACTTTTGGTAGGTTGTTAGTTTAGCTTTTGCTAAGTGTTAATATGTTTACACAAACAATGATTTTTATTGTCTACGTATTATTTGAAATATTGGTATGACTATACTTTAAAAAGATGTGTACACATTTTTTTAAAACAATTTTGGCATGTCTTCATACATTTATTTGTAAAACTGAAGACATAGTTAGGTTACATGTCTTGGTTTCCTGGTTGAGGTTGCATAAATGAATCTGCAAATTGGCCCTCATTTAATATTAAGTAATGTTTGCACAGTATTGTGACATATTTTCATTGTAGTGAACTGCCTTTATAGGTACACACACTATTGACATTGTGGGCAATTCTATGTAGAATTTGCTGATGCAAAACCAAGTTCATAGTCGACTGACATGATTCTGTCCGTGGCTACATGCCCCCCTGTTAACATTACAACCGTGGCTACTAGCACAGATTTCGGAAGATTTTAGACAAACAAACTGCATAAAATAAATTACAATAGATATTGCAATACATGTTTAAAAGGGCCATTTTGCAAGAAGGAAAGAAGGGCGTGGAACAGGGAAGGAAAACACATAAGGATGAATCATATAACAAAGGGAATACAAATAAAAAAGGAACATATATTTTTGTCTTATTTTTTTTTTTAATGGGGGAATGGCACTTAAAAAAAACAAATTAAGCATGACAATTAATTTGGTTTTCAGATATTATGTTTTCCCATTCCTTAGTTGTGGTACCTCCCACTGCTACCCATTTGTGGCATAGTTCATACAAGACTCTCATAACTGAGATATTGGGAGCCAATAAAATTGAAACAAGTGCAGTCGATAATGCTGCAGAAGTTGAGGCTTCATTCAGTGTTGGTGATGTCCCAATGGTAGATGCAGGTTCTGGAGGTGGTGCTGATTTTCATGCACGTAATGCATATGCCCCATGCATTTTGATTTTGTGGTGCTCATGCGATTTCCTATATGGATCATCCACATCATCCCAGTGGACTTGCACCAGATGATTTATCATGATTGATGTTCCCAGGCTTTGTGACGGAACATTAGGAATGCCCATTTTAGCGTTTTCCTGCACAATGTGTATGGTACATTCACTGTCTCTTTTATCAGAACAGTATTCTTTCACCTTGATATATCGTCAACTGTCTGCAGTGGTTTTCATTCCAGTTGCTTTCTTCCTGGGTGGTGACGTCATCTCTGCTCTTGCTATCTTGTTTGGACATGTTACAATGTCCAACTTGGGAGGAAAATGTAAAACAACAAAAATGACAACACTAAAAAGACAATGCCACAAAAAATTAAAAAGTTCAAAAAAGAGAAAAAGTAAAATTAAAAATAGACAAACTGAACAAATCACAAGACAAGGGAAAAGAGGAGTAGGTGAAAAGTGGTTAAAAAGGGAGAAGAATTAAATGTTAAAGTGCTAAAAGTTCTTGCAGTGACTTAGATCACCTTTCACTAGCAAGCACTGATAGCAATGATCAATGTAAACTTATTTTTTGTGGGTGGGGTGATTATTCACGGCTACACACAGTTTTGCATGCTCGGATGTCCTCATACAGAGTGGGGATAGCCGCGTTAATACAGCTCAATGTGTGATTGGGCTGTTGGTTAACACGGATATGAGGCACGTGTAGGCGCGGAGCCGCAGTGCGTGATATCATTGGCTGGTGCAACAGGTGCAAAGATGTGTAGCAGCGTTGAAGAACGTCAACGTCCTATTGGTTCATTTCGCAGGTGCAGATTTTGTGAAGGTTGGGACCACTGTTCATAACTATAGGCCATGACTTGTACCCATTCATGTGTTAAACTATATTTGGCCATGCACACTGACCATGGCTGAAGGCCATGCTTAGTGCCAGTTACTGTTGTAATGTAATCGTGATGTCATCAGTGATGTGATCTGTGATGTTATCTTTGTGATCATAGGATGTGCAACAGGGGGCGTGAAGTTAAGGTGGCTTTAGTTGAATTTCAGGGGTTTTGTTGTGTTAAGTTCTCACCTTAAAGTTCCTGCAACTAAAGTTTTTTCCTTGAATAAATATATATATACATTATAGGGTAGCGATAGCCACCCTATAGTTAACGTGAGTCGGACTCCCATAGCAACCTCTCAAAATTCTATTGTTAATAATTTTTGATTCGAGTAAGAGCGTGACTGACATTTCAAAAGTGATTAAGAACTCACAGGCCCCTCGAGACTGCAAAGTTTCGTAAAGATTAGTTAAAAAATAAAAAAGATAAGCATTAAAAAAAGGTTTTTTTCCCTAAAGTACGGCCTACCCATTCATTTTCCCATAGAGAAACAAGCTCAATTTTTGCCAAAGTGCACAGCCCAAACCTCTGGACGGATTTCGGCCAGAACTTGGGCATGAAGCGCTGACTCGCAATCCAAGCATGGTTTGGGGTTATTCCGTGCAGTAGTTATTTAAATATTTGAAGGAGAAGCTGGTGCTCCCTTCTCAAAAATTGATAGTTATATCTCCCATGGTGTATTGCAGGATCATGGTTTTTAGAAATAAGACTATTTTTTATCGATGCAAGAGAGATCTGCTGCTATAGCCAAGGATATGGGAAAGAGAAATGCAGGAAAAAAGCCATTTGCAGGAAAAAACATATTGCAAATGCCATCAGGCAAGAGATGGTGGTGACTAGAGGGCACCAAGTCAAATTTGGTAGTTGGAGGGTCTCTAGGGGCTGAGTTTGCAACACAAACTTTCTGCAGCCCTGAATATCCAACATCTGGAAGCAAACTGTGCCACAGAAACAGCGTGTGTTGTGGGGTGAATGGGAATGGAGGCCATTTGGGAAGTGCGGGGTGCTGGTACAGAAAGTATTTTTTTTATGGACGTTTTGCCACTATACAGGACTATGGATAGCATTATGTGTAATTCATTTCTTGTTGTTATTTTTAAAGCTTTGTGATGTCGGGAGGTGAAAAATCACTGGCCATGCCCAAAGACCATGGCCATGGCCAGTGACACATTGCCATCCAGGTTTCCCATCCATGGAGTAACCAGGACAGACCCTGCTTAGTTTCAAAGTGAGTAAGGTTCCAGCCTCCTCAGGACATGTTGCCCGATAAATGCGACAACCTTACAAGACCATTTAGAGAAACAGGCCTGCCCCTTCCTTGCTTTGAAGCTAAGCAGGGTCAGTCCCGCTTTGAAGCTAAGAAGGTACAGTCCCAGTTACTGCTTGTATGGGTAACCGAATGGGCATCCAATTTTTTTTTTTAAACCGTGCTACTGTCAGTTCTTGCTGAATTTCATTCTGGTATTTGTAGTCTCCCAATCAATAATAACAACAAAAAAATATTTTTTAAAATATCTTTACAGCAACAGTGGGTTTTCCATCCCACCAGTAACTGAGACAAACCCTGCTTAGCTTCAAAACATGAATGAGGTCATCCCCTAAGGCCATGTTGCCTAATTATTGATCCCACCTTAGAAGACCATTGAGATAAACATGGCTTAAGGGGGCTGGATCCTTCCTTGCTTTGATACTAAGCAGGGTTGTTCCCGATTAGCATGGATGGGAAACAGTCCACATTCCTTAATGCTGTGCGCTTTCTTAGTTTTAAATATCTCCTAACACACAGCATCCACATTTTTTTTAACTGTGCGACTGTCATACCTTGAAAGCTTTGAATTCAGAGACAATTTTATGCCTTTTGCTGAATTGCATTCTGATATTTGTAGTCTCACAGACATGATGGGGTGATTAATACCACAATTCTATACTTTTTGCCTAACATAGTTTATGAGGATGCATATATTTGAGTGACACTATGGCATGTGTACTTTTCAAGTGAGCTTTATAAAGCAGAGTATTTTTGAAAACCAGACATGGGGGTGAGGAGAGTAAATGATGAGAGGGCAAATAAGTCATGAGCATTTGCTCGGGGGGGCGTGGCTTGGACGCCATGTGAAAGGACGTGCCTGAACGGGAGCTCCCGCTGATCCGAACATTATCCGGCTGAATCCGCGCAACGGCCGCTACGATGTGGCATAGACGGTGATGACTGTAAATGCGAAGCTCGGCTGCACATGTGGATGCATTCTCATACGGGATTGTGCAGCGCTTGTGTACTCAGGAGCCGCGTGAAGTTTTGGGGCCGGAGCTTCGCCGGCAGACAAAATGGCTGCCGTTGCTTGATGTTGGGACAAAGGATCGGGGACCGGGATTCTGGAGGCGATTCCCTCAGTTCACGTTCAGCGCGATCCAGCGAGAGCAAGCCTGACTGGAGGTAGCCGAAACTGTGTGGCGACGGGGGGACATAGTGCCCCCAGGCCTGGGGCCTAAGCGAGATCGAAGGGACGCTCCTGATCGAAGATATGTCGAGCAAGCTCCTGAGGGCGAAGAATAAACAGCCCACGCTCGACGAATTTGCCAAGACATCGCCTGGCACCGAGGGGACCAGGAGCAAAGAGAAGGCCCAGCCCAAGGAGATGGCCGCAGGAGGAACGAACCAGGAGGTCCTGGCAGCGATCGCAGATCTGAAGGCGACATGGGAGACCAAACTCCAACTTGCGGTGGCCGAACTGAAAACTGCGATGGAACTTCAGGTCGGGGCGGTACAGGAGGACGTGAACCTCCTGAGGCAAGATGTGCGAACCCTGGCCGAGCGCACAGAGACCCTGGAGAAGGAGATGGGCCCGACTGTGGCGGAATGCACCGCGCACAAATGAGAGATCCATGCCCTGGTGCAGAGGGTAGGCAACCTGGAAAGCAGGGCTGAAGAGGCAGAAGGTCGGGCCCGCAGAAACAACATCCGGATTGTGGGCCTACCGGAGGGAGCTGAGGGCCAGAATCCCACAGATTTTATTGAGACTTTGCTGCTGCAGGAGATCACCGGAGGTGCCCTAACGCAGGGATTTGCAGTGGAGAGGGCACATAGGGCCCTGATCAGAAGGCCACCGCCGGGTAATCCTCCCAGGCCCGTGATCGCCAAGATCCTCAACTACAAAGACCGGGAGAAGATTCTGGAACATTTTCGTAAAGGGGGCACCATACGGCGAGGGGAGGCAACCATCACTGCTTACCCCGACTACACTCTACAAGTGCAGCGCAGTCGGATGAACTTTGGGGCGGTCAAAAGGCGCCTGCGGACGGCCGGTTTCAAGTATATGTTACTCTACCCAGCCAAACTTAAGGTCTTCTTCAAGGCTAAGACGCTGTTTTTCGACACCCCTGAGGAGGCCATGGAATGGCTCGATGCGCAGAACTGCCCTCAGGAGCCTGATGAGCAGATGGCGGACGGAGCAGGGAGAGTTAAGTGAAACAGTGGGCCCGGCGGACTTTGAACATTTGGACTGGAATATAGTCTTTGCCACTTTGTGATGGGGATGCACTTTTTAACTGTTTCGAACATGGTCCGCGAGCGCGGATATAAATGTGTAGGGGGCATCCGAGGGCCGTTTTATTCGTACCCCAGTGTGTGGTTAGGTTAGTCACTGTGTGGGGTGTGACACCCTGTCGGGTTCTCTACACGGGCTTCCGAAGAGAACCGAACACGGGGATGCCTGAGATCCAGGGATGGAGCTGGGCAGTTGGTTGGGTTAGGGGGGTGGGGGGTGTTAGTTGTTATGTGAGCCTGGGGAAGAAACTGAGAAGGGATGTAGTCGGGACTGGGGGGAGGCGATCAGACTAGAGGGGGAAGTGGGAGCTACGGATAAATCATGGGAGACCTTAAGGTATTGACATGGAATGTTAGAGGGTTGAATAGCTACCTGAAGCGTAATAAGGTCATGTTGTATTTGAAGAGGCAGAGGATAGACGTGGCCTTGTTACAGGAGACGCATTTGACACGGGATAAACTTGAAATGGTGCGGAGAAAATGGAGGGGGACAGTTGTTGGATCCACATTCTCTGCGTATGCCAGGGGTGTGCTGGTTTGGGTTGCACCACATGTCCCGTTCAAGCTCTTGGGGGAGGTTGTGGAGTCGGACGGGCGGCTGGCCATGGTTCGGGGGATTGTGGAAGGTAGAGTTGTCTGTATCATAAACACTTATGCGCCCAACCAGGACACAGCGACTTACTTTAAGACACTGTGCGCGAGACTCGGTGAAGGGATGGGGAGCACAGTAATCTGGGGTGGAGACTTTAATTGTGTGCTTAACCCCAGGGAGGACAGGTCGGATGACAAAATGGTTAGGCCCAGCCCAGCGGCCAAGGTGTTGCAGTCGCTGCTAGCGGATCTAGGCCTGGTAGACGTGTGGAGAGCGAGACACCCGGGTGGGAGGCAGTATTCGCACTATTCGGCTCCGCACCAACTGCATACGAGGCTCGACTACTTTTTTGCCACTCCAGACATTCTTACGGAGTGTGAACAGATTGACTACAGGGCGAGGGTCCTCTCGGACCACTCGCCCCTAATCATGCATTGGCGGCTGCGCCCCCCACGTGCACGGATTCCAACATGGCGCCTTCGGGCGGAAGCGCTACGGGATCCGGTATTCAAGGAGGACATGAGGGAGGAGATAGTCGCGTACTTTGAGTCGAACACAGGGAGTGTCAAATCGGCTGGTACTTTGTGGGAGGCTTTTAAGGTGGTGATGAGGGGAGTTGCTATCGCGAAGTCCAAGGGATTAATGGGCGGAATCCTGACCGACCTGCGAGAGGCCGAGATCGAGCTGGAAAAAGAATTGGAGAAGGGTGGGACCGATATGGAAGTAGTTACTGAGCTGCAGCAGCGGTGCTCTGGGCATTGGGACAGACTTTGTAACCTGAATTATACGAAGTACATTGAGAGGTTGCATGCGGGTGGGGACAAGACAGGCAGGCTCCTCGCTTGGCTATATAAGAGCGAAACCCCTAGGGCTCCGATCCGATCGGTCATCACCGAAGGGGGTGCGGAGATCGATACGCAAGAAGGGGTAAATGGGGCATTCGCAGAATACTACCAAACATTGTATGAAGATCGGGAAGGGGGGAGCCGAGAGGAGATAGATGAAGTACTCGGGGATATAGGCCTGCCCAGAATCAGCGATGAAGAGCGAGAGGAGATGGATGCTCCGATCACTCTGGAAGAGCTCAGAGAGATAGTGCGACAGCTGCCCACTTGCAAGGCCCCGGGGGCGGACGGGTTCCCCAGCGAGTTTTATAAGGCGTATGGGGAGGAGGTACTCCCACCCATGCTGGACATGTTTAACGAGGCGTTTGAGCTGGGACAGCTACCAGAATCACTCAGGGAAGCGGTCATAGTGCCACTCCCCAAGCACAATACACCGGGACACGGTTGCGGCTCCTATCGACCCTTGTCGATGCTGAACCAGGACAGCAAGATCCTAACAGCTGTCTTGGCGGCTAGAATGAGGAGAGTGATAGGCAAGCTGATTCACCCTGACCAGACGGGCTATGTCCCGGACAGGAACATTACCCACAACCATAGACGCCTACACAGAGTGGTCGAATGGGGATGTAGCAAAGACGGCGAAATGGCGATAGTGGCGCTGGATGCGGTCAAGGCGTTCGACTCTGTTCGTTGGCCGTGGCTGTTGGCGGCACTGGATCACTTCGGAATGGGGCCAGGGTACAGGAGGTGGGCCGAATTATTATATAGCGCGCCTCTAGCCAGAGTTCGTACGGGGGCAGTAGTGTCGGATAGGTGGCAGTTAGGTAGAGGCACCAGGCAGGGATGTCCTTGGTCCCCAATGTTGTACATCCTGGCCCTTGAGCCCTTGGCAATTTACCTCCGGCAACAGTATGACCCGGTGGGCATAGAGGTGGGGGGGGAGAGCCATCTGATATCCCTGTATGCCGACGATATGCTGTTGTACCTCCAATACCCTGAAGAGAACTTGCAATATGTCTTGGAGGTGATGGAGAGGTTTGCTTGGCTTTCTGGTATAGCGGTCAACCCTCGGAAATCCACTCTGTTCCCGCTGGGCGGCTATGTGGGGATACCGGCTGAGAGGTTGCCAGTATTGCGAATCCCATGGGCGACAAGCACCTTTCGGTACCTTGGCATAGACGTATACCACACGACCGGGGAGGAACACAGGCACAATACTGAATTGGCAGTGGGGAGGATCGAGAAGTGCATGAGGTTTTGGGAGAAACTACCCTTAGCGATGATGGGCCGGGGTGCTATGCTTAAGATGGTCGTGCTACCTAGGCTGCTGCATTATTTCAATAACATTCCATACATGATACCCAAGGGGTTTTTTGCTAGACTACATAGGGTATGTAGAGATTTCTTATGGCAGGGCACGCGTAACAGGGTCGCATTGTGGAAATTGCTGAAAGGCTTATGAGAAAGGCGGCGTGAGGCTGCCGAACTTTGAGGCCTACTACGTGGCAGCGCAGCTGCAGTACGTGGCCAAGTGGCTTTCGGACGACGAAACCCCGGAACATAGACTGTTGGGAAAGGACTGCTCCCCCTTCTACCTGCGAGAGATTATTTGGGTATCCAGCACATGGATGAGGGGGCGTCCTAAGATGCTAGTGTTGGGCAGGAACATGTGGCGAAGAGCCTGCCGGATGATGGGGGATCCCCTGCCGTGCATGCCGCAGCTGCCGCTGGTGGCCTTGGCAAGGGAAGACGGACAGCTTAGGGCCATCCTGCGAACATACTGGGAGTCAGTGGGGCTGGTCACTTTGGGTGACATTTGGCAGGATGGGGCCTTGGCGGAGTTCGCAGATCTAGAGGCGGGGGCGGGGCTGCATGCGGGGCAATACATGACGTTCCACAGAGTGGTCAGGGAGGACCGGAGCACTTGGCCCGAGACCGTATTGGCTGACGAGCCGGATGCGACGCTGGAGATTATGTATGACGCATCCGAGGGCGGGCATGAGGTCTCCAGGCTGTACGAGATGCTGATGGCAAAGGTTGGGAAGGATTTGGGGTACCTGAGGTTGGAATGGGAAACAGAGATGGGGGCCCTGATGGCGGATGGGCAGTGGGAGCGCGCCCTGGGGTACCACAAAAAAGTATCGAGGAATGCCAGGTTTAAACAGATACAACTATATATCACGCATAGGGCATACATGACCCCCCTGAGAATTTCCAGATTTCGAGACGCTGGGCGCCAGGCGTGTCCCAAGTGTAACACAGAGAACGCTGATATGATTCACATGTTCTGGGCCTGCCCTGTGATTGCATCCTACTGGAGTGAAGTGGCGCAGAAGCTGGCAGGGAGGGGCATTGTACTTAAGATAGATTCGGCCTGGGCCTGTTTGCTTGGAGGGTACCCCAGGGCGCGCAAGCTTCGGCACGTGGAGAAGCTTAAAGATTTGGCTTATGTACTTGCCAAACGCAGAATAGCCATGGGATGGAAGAATTGTCAGAGGCCACGGGTGGAGGTATGGTGGCGTGACCTCCAGAAATGGGCTGCCGCCGAGACAACAGCATGATGGGAGGCCAGCAGGGCGGGAGGGGAGGAAGAGGTGAGCTCCCTCACGGCATGGAAGGTGCTATTGGCTGAACTGTTTATTACGGGGTCGACCTCGGCTGGATCTGAGAGCGACGGAACCCCACCACACGGAACGGACAATGATGGTGGACACCCTACAGGCTCATAGGGGGGAGGGAAGGGGATTGTTAAGTTAATTCTGTTCTGTTTTTTCTTTCTTTTCTTTTTCATATCTGTTGTTTGGCCTTTGTTGTGGCTTGATGTGTTCTATTTATGTTCTGTTGCACTGTGTGGTCGTTATAAAATAAAATACATTTTAAAAAAAAAAAAAAAGTCATGAGCATTTGCTCATGATGTGGCAAGAGAGTTTGCAATCCTGGACACTGGTGCAGTTATTTTCCTTGATTGTGGTTGCTTTTCAGGGCACCAATAAAGGACACATGTGGTGGAGAGCGTAACTTTTTTTCCAATGGCGGATGCAACCCCTTGGGTTTTTTTGAGGATGGCAAGCTTACTCAAGTATTTGGCTACCAGGATTTTACTCATGCTGTCATGTTCCCAGTTCAGACGCATACTCACAAGACCACAAGCAATTGTTTTGTATTGGGATTTAGTTTTCCAGGGAATATTTCATGACAGATTGCTGGGTTTAAAAGGTGAGCACCTTTTTTTTTTTACTTTGCAAGTATATTTCTTGGAACATTTCCTCTCTCAGGTTATTTTTTTGGTGTTCATAACTTTTTTTAAAAGTCCAATGATATTTTGTCTTGCGCACTTTTGTCTAAGGAGTAGGTCAATTGAACTACATTTGGATATTTCACTTGAGGATATATGTTCAGTTACTGTGCATATATTCATGGGTGCCAGCTTTTGATTTTCGCTATGGGCAAAAGTACCTGGACATATGGTATTTTGCCGCTGGTCATTATTTCCCCTTTTACGTGCTGCTTGGCGTGGGGTTGTGCAATCTATGGCAACAGTGACCCAGAGACCGGCCATAAAACATAGGGCCTTGTAGCATGCTGCTTAACCGAAGTGTGTGATCCTCGGCAAATCATTTAATCGCACATGGCATTAACTGAAAACATTGGGAGTGAAATAGATATTTTTACAGATACAGTGACATCCGGGTGAAAAATCCCCGGTGACCTCGGCCTCCCATCAATACAGTAACCAGGACTGACCTTCCTTAGCTTCCAAGTGAGGAAAATGGCAACACCCTTAAGGCCGTGGTGCCTAATAAGTGAGATGTTGTTACAAGACTACTTAGAGAAACATGGCCTGAGGGGGCCAGCAACTTCCTCGCAGTGAAGCTAAGCAGAACTGTGCGTATATTCATGTGTGCCAGCTTTTGATTTTTGCTATGGGTGCTGAAAGTACCTAGGCATATGCTATTCTTGCAGCTGGTCATTTTTTCCCATTCACGTGCTGTTTAAATGTGGTTAGTTGGGGTTGTGCGGTTATGCCGTTATGGCACCACCATTTTGCTGCAGCTCCCATTTGGGCACGCCAAGTTAGACGCAGCCAGTTGGGCACAGGGTCCTCTCAGCGCAAGAATGTTTTAGCGCGAGAGGTTTCGCAATTGCCGTGGCATGAACCTGCAGGCACTTTGCATTTTGTAATATGGATTAAATGTGAAAACCATTTATTTACTGCAACATTATAAACTAGAATGTAATATGTATTACACTGTCTCTGGGCAACATTATAAAACTGAAAAAAAGAAATCAAAACACATTTGTGCTGAATGCTATCATTGGGAAACCTGACCAGTAGGAGGTTGAGACGCAGCACTTAACCATTATGCTACAACAGTATTATTTTTTGGATTATCACAAGTTTCATACTTAGCCTTTTACAATTGGGCATATTAAATTGTAGGCTAAGTATGAAATGTGTGCAACATGAAACACTAAGACATTGTGGCTAGTGGTTGAATGCTGGTCCTTGAACTAGGGCAGACCAGGTTTCAAGATTTAAAAAAAAATGATTTAAAATAGTATATTTTGGTAAGCATTCTGTATTCTGGACTATGTAGTCTTAACAGGCATGCCTTTGATCCATGTGGCCATACTTCATGGAAACGGTTACCCAATCACTGCATGATTTTAAGAAGGCCTTTTGAGCTGCACTAACAATGGGTTAATAATAGTTGCATGTTGTTTATTGCACGTGAGCCAGCACAAATAAGAGTTTCTTTGGAGCTCAAGGGAGGGTCTTGCCACACAGCCCCATTATTCCCTTACCATATTGCACTACTTTTAGACCATTTGAATTTTTCCCCCTCACCTGATTCTACACTACGTAACTCCTCCTTCAACAACTTACAGATCCCCTACTGCCATTCAACTCAAACTAATGCATGTGCAGCAAATATCAGGAATATAGCCAAGTTACATACCTTGTATATATTGTTATATGCCACACGTCCCTTGTTATTTGGAAGATGAACATTCAGATTTCCTTTTTACTTTGCATTTTGGGACTTGTAGTACAGGACACTTGTTGGACAAAACAAAACTACAAGACACAAAATGCACACAAAACGCAAATACTGGATGGGCATCTTACGAATTACATGGAGACATGCACACACACACACACACACACACATAATGGCACTAAAAACTCACACTCAACATGTCACAATGCTCACATACAGGGGTGTTGCTAGGTCTGGAAAGGATTAGGGGCTAAGCTAATGTCGGGACTGACTGGATTTGGGGCTAGCTATAGCCTTTTGGTTGTAGCCCCTGATCTTCTATCAGGGGTTACAACCAAAATACCCAGGGCTATAGCCCCCTCAGCCCCCACTAGCAATGACCTCTGCTTACATACACACAGGTACACCAGTGGCGTAACACAAAATGTGGGGGCCCCCCTGCGAGCTATGCTGAGGTGGCCCCCCCATCTCAGCAACAAATCACGGGTCATGCCACACTCTGGGCCAGCCTAGATTATCACACTTGCATAATATGCATGAACGTGCTACTGAAGGGGTATGTCACACACTGTACTAGGAGAAAGATATACATAGGTGCTTTAATTCAATATACAGCACACTTTCTGAGACAAAATTAGCTAAAGAGCCAGAGTGTTTGAAATTGTTTTGTAGGGTAACACCAATCCAATACATGCAAGTCACCAACAGTGCACAGAAACATGAATGCTTTGCTATTAAAAATGCCATGCTACAATGTAGACCAGTGTAGACATGTAATAACATTAGAGTTAAGCATGCCAAGCCACATTTAGACATACCTAGACTAGTTGCACCAAATTGCCAGTTGAAGCAATAACACTCATCAAGAAGAGAGCGCACATTCAAGCCCGGGTCTCTGCAGCCTCTAACAACATGGCCAAACTCTTTAAAATCTGTAAGGAACTGGTCAATCCTCTTGTGGTCTCTACCTCTCCTGTTCCCTCCCAGGCCCCCTGTATGGCTCTGGCCTCTCACCTCTCTGATAAAATTCAGAACATCCTGTCCTCTATATCCCCATTCTCTCCCTCTTCCTCTCTCAGCCCATATGTGGCCATCTCTACCTCTCTTCCTCTTTCTCTCCGACAACACCTGACAAGGTTTCTAGACAAGTCCAATCTATGAAAGTGTCATCCAAACAGGTACTCCGCTGCTCCTCCAGAAACCATCAAGGACCATATTGACACCCTTGCTCCAGCCTTGGCTGATTTCTTTAAGCACTGCTTCACCACTGGAATGTTCCCCTCTCCCCTTAAGCACTCCCTTGTGCACCCACTCCCCAAGAAGCCATCTGCCCATTTTAGCTGCCCGGCAAACTATCACCCAATCTCCATCACCCCTTTCCTGGGCAAACTCTTGGAACGCTGGCCATCTCCCAGCTTACTCTCCACCCTGAATCTGTTGGTTGTCTCTGTGGCCATCACTCTGGCTTCAGAGCTGCCAGAGGCATGGAAACCGCTCTCCTTAACACCTGTGAAGATCTGCTCTCTAACCTTGAGTCCAGCATTCCTTCTGTCCTAATCCTCCTTGACCTCTGCTCTACTTTTGACACAGTCAACCACGCCATCCTGATCAATCGACTACGTGACAACCTGGGCATCACAGATCAGGCCTTGGAGTGGCTGACCTCCTACCTCTTGGACTGCCCCTCCCAGGTCCAACTTGGTCCCTTTCTCTCCACCACCTTTCTCTCTACCTGTGGTGTTCCCCAGGGCCCCATCCTCCCACCCTGATTATTCAACCTTTACTTGTCCCCTTTGGCCCACCTCTTCTCTACCTTCTCCTCTAACTTTCAGTGTTATGCAGATGAGACTCAACTTTCCTTCAGGCTTGTCTCCTCTCTCGCTCATTCCTCACTATGTAGCCACGATTCAGGATTGGTGCGCCTCCAACGATCTCTGCCTTAATGCCACTAAGACTGAGATCCTTCTCATCGGGGACCCTGCGCCTGCTCTCCCTCTCTCACTCTGGCCGCCCACTTTATGCCCTCTTCCTTCACCTTCCTGTGAGGCAAAACACTTTGGTGTCATCTTCCACTCCACTCTCTCTTTCTCTCCTCACATCTCGGACGTCGCCAAGAAGTCCCACTACCAGCTGCTCTTCCTCAAAGGGACTCTACCCTTTCTCACTTTCCCCCAAAAGCTCACAGTTGACAGAGCCCTGTTTCTCTCTAGGCTGTACTACTGAAACAACTAATTTCTCAATCTGCCTTCCCCTACTCTCCGCCCTAACTAACTAATCCAGAACAGGACTGTGTGACTTAACTTTGCTCTCAAGCCCAGGGATTGTATCTCTCCAGCCCTGAAATCTCTCCACTGGCTCCCGGTTGCTGCAAGGATCAAGTTAAAGACCCTTTGCATTGTCCACAAGGCTTTCTGGTGTTGGGGCCCACACTCCATCCAATGCTCCCTTCCAAAATACCTTCCTCTTGAGTCCTTCCCCCAGCTATCTCCAACTCTCTAAGGGTTAGACGCTTCTCAGGCAGACAGTGTGGGGTAGATCTCTCTCCTCTGCAGGTGCCTCCTTCTGGAATGGCCTCCCTGCCCCTCTCAAACCTGAGCGGACCACCTGAAGTTTCAACAGCAGTTCAAAACTTCCCTCTTCTACTCTGATTTCTCTCTCTCCCTCTCCTGCTGACCTACCTGACCTACCTGTCTGCTGTACCGACTGGTTGCTTGGCTACCCTCAAAGTCTCACTGAGTCCAGGCTCTTTCTTGATCAGCCACCTTTGCACTGCCTCCAGGCCTACCACGGATTTAGGGACTGTAACTGTAACCGTGCAGTCCCTTGTTCTCATTGCACTACCCAGACCCGTGCTGCCCTGGCTGCAATTACTCAGAGCATTACTGCCCTGTTTTCCCCTCCCCTCTTCCTTGCACTTCCCCCTCCCTTTCCCCTTGCATTTCTCGGTCTCACACTTGCACTATCTGAATGACACAAGGCCTAGTAAGATCGCTAGGTCTTGTCCTCCCTCTATCTTCCCTCCCTTGTCTAGTCGCCCCTAGAAACACTTCTGTACATGCGTGTTATAAATGACTTTATATCATATCATATCAATTTATTTTTATCACAGATGCCCAGAAAAATATACAATACCGCAGTAAGAAACAGCTAGACTGGCAGCACCCACATGCCAGTCTAGCCAGGTAATTACACTTAGCAGGACTGCTTTATTAGAAATGCGTAGTTAAAAAAAAGTCAGGAATGACTAGACTGGCTGCACCAAAATTCCTCTCTAGCCACTAATACCACATATCATGCCTGCTTATCCTGGACGTGGACAGCCATTATGATTTATCGCACAATCCGCCCTCCACACATCCACTCTCCCTCCCACCCCCTACCCCAACCTCCAAAATCAGCTTCTTGGCCCAGAATTACCTTCACGTCCCTCTTCCTTGTCCCAGAGGATATGTATGAGGCTCCTTGCCTCATAGGTAAGTACTGGGATGAGGAGGAGTGGGACTTGGAGTAATGAAGATTACAGGTAGCTAAGTCAGGCATTACCTCCATGTACCTCTACCTCATCCCTGTACTTGTGCACGAGGCAGAGTGCCTCATACACAAGTACAGAGACGAGGAAGACTAGGGCTAGGAGTAATGATGTTTAGCAATAAGTAATCAAGGCATTAAACACAAGTAGTGTTGTAACACCATTGAGTTGAATGGGCTTCAGGAATCGCCCCCTGAAATTTTGGGCTATGTTGACTCAACCCGGCTGACCTTCAGAGCAGTTGCCCGACAGAACAGGACACAGATGTTAAACGGCACCTGGGGTTCGCTGTAAAAAAGGGCCCAGCAATAACTCACGTAATGCATTTCACTGTTAGTACCTGCATTAAAATGGCACATTTTTTAGGCAATTTAAATCATGATGTGGGTTTAGTACTTGCATGCCAGGGGAGTGATTAGAAGGGTAGAGCAGGACAGCTCATTGATTGTTTATTTGTATAGCGCCTATACAATTTGTTTCAAAGCACTTCAAGGCAAAGGATTGAACAAGGGAAAATACAATGAAAATACAATGACATTCTTACAAGGCCTTTAGACATTAAGAATGTGAAATGAACTATCGTACTAGGCCTGACGACATTTCTGTTAGAGCCGTAGATTGACGAGAGGTGAGGGGGGGGTGGGACGAGGGAGGAGGAGAGATACAGAGAGATACAAAACAAGCATCTAACGTCCTAGGCCTGACGACATTTCAGGTAGTGCTGGAGGGGGAGGAACAAACAATATGGGATGGGGAGGAAGCAAACAAGCTACTATCTTACGAGGTCTGACAACATTTCTGATAGAGTAAGTGCAAAGACTATAGTAAGGGGAGAGGGAGAGGGCAGAGGGAAAAAGGGAGAGGTAGAGAAGACTGAGAAGCAGTGAGTGTGGTCAAAGAGAAGAGGAGGCAAGCCGGCAAAAACAGTGTTATAGGGCGGAAAAGCAAGTGGAGAGCACATTAAATTGCAGAGGTAAATACTGAACACATTATGTTCCAAGAGAGTGATGTTAAAGGAAGTCCAGCATGTGAGCGATAAGATTCGAGATGGTTGGACCAACATGAGTCACATGAGTCCAAAAAGTTCAAATCAAAGTGTCAGCAACAAAGGTGGTGAGGTGGCACCAAAATGTGTCAATACAAACTTCCAAAATGGGCATGGAGAGCTTGATTGATGTTGGCGGGAATAGCAGGAGAGGGCTACAAAGGGGCAGAGGGGGCAGTAGATGAAATGATTCAGAGATACAGGCATTACAATCATACAAGGGGGGGCCAAAAACAACAGGCAGGCATACAGGCACCACAAGCATACAGCAGGGGTGGGTGTAATACAACAGGCAGGCATACAGGCATCACAAGCATACAGCAGGGGGGAGCAAAAAACAACAGGCAGGCATACAGGCATCACAAGCATACAGCGAGGGGGAATACAACAGGCAGGCATACAGGCATCACAAGCGTACAGCAGGGGTGGGCGTAATACAACAGGCAGGCAAACAGGCATCACAAGCATACAGCAGGGGGGGTGTAATACAACAGGCAGGCATACAGGCATCACAAGCATACAGCAGGGGGGGCGTCATACAACAGGCAGACAAACAGGCATCACAAGCATACAGCAGGGGGGATGTAATACAACAGGCAGGCATACAGGCATCACAAGCATACAGCAGGGGGGGCATAATACAACACTCTCACAGCAGTCCATAAATGTGTGCTTTCTGACTTAAAGGAGAGAGTTAACTGCTTGTAACATTGAAACTACACTAGAATAGTCTAATTAAAATGCATATAGAAATTACATGCCCCCACACAAATGTTTGCCCCTCCCCCACTGCCTTTGAAGTTAGCACCTCTGTCAACATTTGAAGGATTAGCCCCCCAAAATGTAGGTGTTGTTGCGCCCCGAACACAAGCACACACACCATTTTCCATATACACACACGCACACCCAACCATCCATACATTTAAGAGTGAATTCTTTCACCGTACAGGCACACCCAGGAAGCCACCTGTCCATTTAAGTGTGCACCCTTTCATCATACACTCACACAGGCAGCCACATATACATTTAAGTGTCCACCTTTTCACCATACAGGCACAGTCAGGCAGCCACTCATACATTTAAGTTTGCATCCTTTCACTGTACATGCACACACGCACCCAGTCACCCATACATTTGTGTGCACCCGTTCACCATACACTCACATAGGCAGCCACCTACATATTTAAATGTAAACCCTTTCAAAATACACTCACACACGCACATGTCGTGGGGTTGAGGGGGGCACTATTAGTTCAAAAAGAAACTGTTTCTTTTTGAAGTCGCTCTGACTTCATAAAGAAATTATTTCCGTTAAGGACTGAACCATAATGGAAATAATTTCTCTATGAAGGCAGAGTGACCAAACCATAACAGAAATAATTTCTTTATGATGGCAGAGTGACTTCCTGGGGTCTTCCATGTCATGGGGTGGGGAGAGCCCTCGGACTTCAAAAAGAAAGTTTTGTTTTGTAGTCACTCTGCCTTCATAACGAAATTATTTCTGTTACAGAAATAATGTCTTTATGAAGGAAGAGTGAATTCAAAAAGAAACATTGAAAAAGAAATGTGTGAAAAAATATGTATTTTCTTTTTTTTTCTCCAAGTGGGGCCCTCTCCCAGGACATGTCCTAGCAGGGCCCCCGCACAGTGGGGGCTTTGGCCCCCCCTTAGGCCAGTGGCCCAGACAGGTCTGCAACATGCCTTAGCTTCAATGAGACAGTTTCTCTGGCCTTTAGCTTAATCCTCAAACCAATCACCTGAAGCCAGCGGATACCAAACCAGCTGCAATACAAAGAACCGCAAAGCACAACCCCGGCAGTCACTGACCCTAGTCAGAGGTGTGAGTTTCACAAATCCGATCAGAACAGCCACACATCACCCAGCATAAGGTGGCAAAGTGTTTTACGGTTCCTTCAAGCAAAGTATCATGTATATTGTGTGTTTGTGTTTTTGACCCAAGTCAATTCTGGAGTCCTGATTTCAGCAGATGACCGTTAGATCTGAGCTGTCAGAAATGTGATCATGAGGGACTTAACATTCAAAGACTATGTGGTTTTGAAGGACCAACACTGCCTTCCCAGCCAAAACCCTGAACGATACGGCGCTCAGCATTAGAACAATCTCTTGATTGGATGACCCGCAGGATGATAATCTGAATCCCAAAGAAGACCTGCAACATGGTTGCGAGGAGAATGGTCTAGCATCCCCCTCGGCCACCCACCCATTATCTGCAGTCAGGAATGAGCCACTACATCCGATGGTTCACTCGACTTGCAACATTATTGGAGAAACTGCTCCTGCCACAACTTTCTGCATTTTACATTGCTTTCTTCCATAGATATTCAATGTGCGTACTTGAATGTGAAGTGCATTATTCTAACTATACCTCTGAGGCTCTGCGATACTATTCTAGTCTCTGACAGTGAAACCTTTCTTAGCCTGCATCCAATCATTCTTGCACTCATCCTTAGAGCTTAGCCTTCTCTTTCTGAACACCAGCGTGAATGGGCAAGCCCAGGGAAGCAAAGTAGCCCGAGCTCACCTATAGTGTGGGTATACCTAGCACCTACACGTAGGCCTGGGCTAAAGCTCTCAGTCTTTGAAAGAGAAACCTCGGGTTGTTATGAGTTACATATCTGATATTGTCTCTAGTATTAGTCTTGATAGGTATAGTTTTCCAATCAACCACCTATTGGTTCCCATCGGTCTTTCTAGAGAAAGTCCTAAAGGATTGTTCAACTCTATGGTCTGGGACCTTCCTGTGATTTTGAACCAAAAATAACAAAGACAGATCTATGAAAGAGCACATGTGTGCAGTGAAGGGTGCGGAAACCTGAATGGTCTACAGGCCTCCACTCTATTCACTGCATGCATGTGGTCATTTTGAGAGGATCCCCACTGTGATTGCATGGGCATGGCAGGGATCAGTTGAGGGAAAGTCGACTGTCATTTCAACAAGCATTGGCAACATTTTGAGCTTTTGTGTAGGCATGGGAAATGCATGTGCCAAGCACTGCATTCGTGATATTAGCTGGCTATTGATGGTGGCAGGTGCAAAACATTGTGAGTACTTGGGTATCTAATAGCAGTGCCTGCAAACGGTTGGCTTTGTCAATGCTTGTTCTTAACAGGACTTCACTGAAGAGCATGCATAGTTCTAATAAATCTAGTGGCTGAAGCATACCTGGTTAAGATATTTGTATTACAACAGTAGCTATTCACAACTCCAAATAAGTCATTAACTTTCAGAAGACTGCTTTGAGAACACACTGGCAAGCTCTTTAGTGCACATTTTGATGATAAGGCATGATTAAAGCAAGCTCTAAAGAGTTCCCATGAGGAGGTGTTTTGGGTGGGGAGGGCAGGAACTGGGAGGGAATTGTCATAGGGATTGATTGACCCTGGGCAATCAAAGGTTGGGCAAATAATCAAACAACACCTACAAGCTCTGTGTCCCTCCTCATATGCCATTTATCTCTATCTGTACTCCACTGCAATAGTTTTGGCTTATAGGTTGCACTAAGCGCCACCTAATAGCCCAAACTAAAAAGGTAGGCACCAATGCCCTATTCATTTGTATAGCTTGAGGATGGTGTTTGCAGATGGATGAAAAACAGCCACCATCCGTACAAATCTGCTGATTCTTGAGAAATCGCAACGCCAACCCTTGTTTTGTATTGGCAATGTACGTGGGTGGGTTAGGGTAATAAAAAAAGGTAGAAGGGTGTGTCGTCTGTGGGTGGTCCCCCCGTATACATGTGCATACATTTCCTACCAAAAAAAAAACTTCCATGAATTCTCTGTCAATGAAAACATCTTCAGGAAATCACGCCGAACCGACCCTTGCTGGCCTCCTTGCCAAGTTTCCCAGTTTCATGTGTGACACCTCGAGCCAGTCCTGATTTTTGCTTCCAATTGCATGCTGGAACTTGTCATTTTCTTTTCCCCATTGCAAGGGTGGGCCTACAAGTCCCAGCATGTAGTCCAGAAAAAAAGACTGGCTCAAAGATTGCACACGGAAAGGGGAAACATGTTAGCTATGTATGGCCCTCCCCCTCGCACACATGTCAACTCTCTCCATGCCCGGCGGTGGTCCAGAGGTGCCCTGTTGGGGTTCCTGCCACTCCCTGGAGGGAAAAGCTCAAATTCAAACGGACGGGGGGCTGCCCCATTCTTTAGGCAGCTGCCTTGCATGTGAGTTCACCGTCTCTTTGCCCAGTGGTGGTCCCGGGTGCCCCAGCGAGTTCTCCGTCCCTCCCTGGAGGGAAAAAAAGTGCCCCGGCCAGAGCTCCACCCTTGGGATCCTGCCTCGCACATGGGTCAGCCACTCCGCTGCCCAGAGAAGGTCCTGGGATGTCCCATGTGCGGTCCCTGTCCTCTCCAGAGGTAAACAGGCCGATTCATGGAATCAATGTGCGCCAAAAAAACGGCACATGCGTGCGAAAACGTGCGATTCGCAGTGAAATATCGAAAATTGCAGTGCAAGTGCGATTATCGCAAAGAAAACATCGCACATCAATTCATGGAAGTCAGTGCACGCGCAAAATGTGGGATGTGCGCTGAAAAAGTGCGCGGCGCACGCTGGCGCACAGGTCATCAAACGCCGTGCGATAAGGCCACAGCGAATTCGCACATAGCGCTGCACACATAACAAAAGTAGGCGTAACACGGGGCGTCACACGCAGAATGGGGAACAACTCGTGAAAATGTGGGCGTCACGGGGGAAGTACAGGAGGCAAGTGCGCAGAACACCCACATGCTCGCCTACAACACATATTCATGGAATCGAATAGGGAAAAACAGCGCACGGCCAAAGACGCGCACAGGCCCATACATGTCCGCCACACGAAAGCAGGCGGTAGTGTCCCTGCGCAGGAAAAAAATGTGCGCCAAAGTTCTACACGCGCGAGAAGGCCCACACGCGATCGGGCCTGGGGGAGCGTGTGCATGTATTTCAGAGGTGCGCGAGAAGTTTCACGCGCGATTGGCCTGGGCGCGTGTATTTCAGAGGTGTGCGAGAAGTCCCACACGCGATTGGCCTGTGCGCGTGTATTTCAGGGGTGCGCGAGAAGTTCCACACGCGATTGGCCTGGGCGCGTGTATTTCAGAGGTGCGCGAGAAGTTCCACATGCGATCGGTCCTGGGGGAGCGTGTGCGTGTATTTCAGAGGTGCGCGAGAAGTTTCACACGCGATTGGCCTGGGCACGTGTATTTCAGAGGTGCGCGAGAAGTTCCACACGCGATCGGGCCTGGGGGAGCGTGTGCGTGTATTTCAGAGGTGCGCAAGAAGTTTCACACGCGATTGGCCTGGGCGCGTGTATTTCAGAGGTGCGCGAGAAGTTTCACACGCGATTGGCCTGGGCGCGTGTATTTCAGAGGTGCGCGAGAAGTTCCACACGCGATTGGCCTGGGCGCGTGTATTTCAGGACTGCTGGAGAAGTTCCACACGTGATTGGCCTGAGCGCGTGTATTTCAGAGGTGCGCGAGAAGTTCCACACGCGATCAGGCCTGGGGGAGCGTGTGCGTGTATTTCAGAGGTGCGCGAGAAGTTTCACACGCGATTGGCCTGGGCGCGTGTATTTCAGAGGTGCGCAAGAAGTTTCACACGCGATTGGCCTGGGCGCGTGTATTTCAGAGGTGCGCGAGTAGTTCCACATGTGATCGGCCTGGGCGAGTGTATTTCATGGGTTCGCGAGAAGTTCCACACGCGATTGGCCTGGGCGCGTGTATTTCAGGGGTGCGCGAGAAGTTCCACACGCGATCGGGTCAGGGGGAGCGTGTGCGTGTATTTCAGAGGTGCGTGAGAAGTTTTACACGCGATTGGCCTGGGCGCGTGTATTTCAGAGGTGCGCGAGGAGTTCCACACGCGATTGGCCTGGGTGCGTGTATTTCAGGGGTGTGCGAGAAGTTCCACACGCGATTGGCCTGGGTGCGTGTGTTTCAGGGGTGTGCGAGAAGTTCCACACGCGATTGGCCTGGGCGCGTGTATTTCAGAGGTGCGCAAGAAGTTCCACACGCGATCGGGCCTGGGCGCGTGTATTTCAGGGGTGCGCGAGAAGTTCCACACGCGATTGGCCTGGGCACGTGTATTTCAGGGGTGCGCGAGAAGTTCCACACGCGATTGGCCTGTGTACGCGATTCCATTGGACCTAAGGCCCTGACAGCGCAGGCGCGTCTGTGACGTGACACGCGCGGGCGTGTCCCTGTACCGGGGGAATGTTACAAGACCAAAAACTGCACGTCCAAGTGTCAGCCCGCGTAATTGGAGGATAGTGCCTCAGTGCGTATACGCGGAAGTGACGTTGGACGTGTGGTGTGGTTTAAAAGGTGTGTGTAGTACGTTATTTCCTTGTACGTGCTTCCCGTGGAGAGCAAGTGGGTGAAATATGTACTTCTTGTCGGTTCACACGCGATTTACTTCACAGTGTTTCTAGTTCGTACTCCCTGTTACCTCTGTCAGTATTTTTCTGATTTTCTCTTCGACCTGTTTCCTCAAACAGCGTTGACTTCTCCTTTTGTCCTGTCTCCTCAGACAGTGTACAATTCTTCTTTTGGCGGGGGTGTTGCCAACGCGCACACGCGCGTATTTTTCACGCTCTTTTCCCAGGCAGACGGTGAGTCGCGCATGTATTTACCAACTGTGCTAGCCCCGTGTGTAGCGTACCCCTTCAGAGGTCATTGTAGGCTGTGTGTGACACGCATACGTTCATTTTTGTGTTTCTGGGTGCCACAGCGTAGTGCAGGTTCCTTTTCCCACGCACGTGGTCTACGAGGGGTCGCGTGCACGTCATTTTCTGTTTTAGGGGTGCCTGTGCATTGCGTGACCCGTCATCTTTCCCCAGGGGTTCCATACAGCCTTGCTAGAGCAATTGGGTACGAATTCCATCTAGTACCCTACCCCTTTGACCCCCAATTGCCCAGGACAATTGTCCACTGCAACTCCCATACGCACAACTCCATCAGTGCCATGGCTGGGAGGCGAGCAAGTGGTAAGGGTAGCAAAGGTGGCCGAACCTCAAGAGGTGGGCGTGGTGGCCAGGATTTGCAGACTCCCCCTATCCCCCCACGTGTGGAGGACCAGTCAGGGACACACACCCCCCCCCATGGTTGAGGGAAACGTGGCTGACGCCATCCCTGCTCAGCCCTTGTTGGACTGGCCCCTTGTGGCACCTGACCTAGCACTGGGTGACTCCCAGGCTGACTTCCAGGTCGCCAAGTCTAGGCCACGGGTGGCGGCGCAAGCCAGTGTCACCAGGCCACGTGGTACAGGGGCAGCCATGTCATCTGCTGCCCCGAGTAGGCAGGGTGGGGAGGCTGCAGGGGCAGTTGCAGCTCCGTCCACCCCAGCTCTGACTCTCCCAGCAAGGACAGTGTTGGTCCCGGTACATCAGACTGAGATTCCCCCTGCCATCATCACACTTCAGCTAATGCCTGCAGAAAGTCATGTGGTCAGTGTCCCATCGCACACTACTACTACACAGTCCACCGGTGCTCCTGCCTCTAGTGTCCAGAGCGGCGTAGGGCACTCCGGATCCCCACCACCCACAAAAAGAAAGAGGAAGAGTGCTCATCCAGTACAGGCTGATGACCCCGACACGGCTACACGGTCCGGCACGCCAAGGAAGCCTAGCTTCAATGATGCCGAACTGGATGCACTTGTGCAGTATGTGTCCGAACATGACGCCGAAATGTTGGTCACTTCAGGGTGTAGGATTACACCTGCTCGACGTCAGGCACACTGGCAGTCCATCGCGGACAGCATAAGTGCCCTTGGGTTTATGAGGCGCACAGCTGTTGAGTGCTACAAGCGCTGGAACGACCTTAAGCGTATGGCAAAGAAAAAGCTGGCCTCAAGTCATGCCGCAACTCTGGTGACTGGAGGTGGGTCTCCACAAGAGGACATAGAACTCACTCTACATGAGCATGTTGCTGGGACCTACGTCACAGAGGAGCAGATCCAAGGTGTGGGAGAACTGCCAGATTACGAGGCATTGTCCGGTGAGTGCACATGCATGTGTGTGTGATCCATGTGTATGTTGTTTGTGGGAGGGGTTCTGGTTGAGTGCCAGGTCAGGGTGTGTGTGCCTGAGTGTCTTGGGTCACCCATGTGCTTCATCCAATGCATTTGGCGCCCCGGGATTTGGGTATTACAGTATCCCTTCTGGCCACAGTAGGCGTTTTGCACTACATCGCGCCAGTTGCCCTTGAAGTGGCATCTTGCTACAACATTGTTCCGTATTTAGCTGTGTTCATTCAGGCTGATTGTAGAAATTCACCTGGTTCTACTGCGCATCACTCTGCCCTATTGTCACATATATGACATGCCTATGGTACATGCCATCTGTGTGATGGCATGTGTCATGTATGTGTATTGGACATGCCACTCACAGGCCAATGTGTGATGGCACTGCTAGCCAGCATGGAGCTAATGTGTTGCTCTCCCATCTTGGTGTCATCAGTGTCTGACATTTTCCTCCCCTTCCAACTTATGGACAGTGCATGCATGGGAGGGTTATAGTCATGTGGGAAATGTGTAAATCAAGTACTGGTACAGTAGCTTGTCTGGCCTAATAGCGTGCCATGGTGCTAATGCCTGTTTCCATTTTTTGTGTTTCATGTTTTTGCAGAGGATGACGCACCTGAACCTGTTGAGGGAGAGGAGATGGTGCAGGCCCAGGAGGGATCTGAAGCACAACCAGGCACCAGTGGGGGAAGTCGTTTGGTGGTGGGGGAGAACCCTCTCTTGCTACAGGCCATACTGTCCAGGGGTGTCCCTGGCTGCACCACCCCAGAACTCTTTTCAGGTGTTGATTCGGATGAGGCCTATGTGGATTCGCAGGTATGTGTTCATGGAAGGGATACTGTTCTGTCCGACCCACCTGCACCAGGGGTAGAGCCCACTATGGGGATGTCAGTGTTGGTAGGTGCGCCTGTGGTGGTTACGGATGCAGGGCCACACTCCGCAACATCTGATCCTGTTCCTGGGCCAGCAGTTCAGAGGGGAAATGCAGTCCTGCAGCCTCAGGCAGTGCCGACACAGCAAGGCGCAGTTCGCCTTGCCCCAGACAGGTGTGGTGCCCGCCAACGCGGTGGCCGTCCGCCACCGGGCAGTACCGCATGGGAGCAATTCATTTACGATATGGCCAATCAACAGGCAGCATCATCAGAAATGATTGCTCAAGCCATGGAGAGGGTGGCCACTTCCATTGTCCCCCCAGAAAGGCAGATGGAGCTACTACAGCAGGCAACAGACTCCATTTGCCAATCAGTCAGGGAGGACATGTTGGCGTCCAACAGGGACAGACAGATGGCCCTGGACAATCTGAGGGAATCAATTTCTATAGATGCCCAGGGACAGAGGGAAGCTCTGAGGGGAGAGGTCCGGCAACTCAGGCAGACTCTTGTGGACCTTGAGGCTTCCACTGTCACCAGGACGGAACAGCTGCTGGAGCGCTTCATCCGTACGCTCTCAGCAGAGATGCAGGCAACTCGGGCGGAGGTCCGGGCAACACGTCGGGTGTTGCATGGGGATCTCCGCACCATATCCCTCCAGAACGAGGCCTTCCACACCCGCATGCTTGCTGCCACAGAGGACCAAACTAGGGCTTTGCGTGGGCTGCCTCCCATAGCACCACCACCTCCTGTGGCAGCAGCAGCAGAGGTTGAGGAGAGCGAATCCAGCAGTGAATCTCCCACTATTTAGTAGCCGTGCAGGCCATGAGCCCATGGAGGTGTTTTTTTTTTCGCAACATTCACGCAGGTGGCTGTTGGTGGCACCCTGTCCTCGGACCTATGGGTGGCCTCCCCCACCCCCCCCCTGGCCCACACATGGCCATTTTTGATTTTTGATTTTTTGTTGCAGTGTGTTGCCTTGTGTGGCTCCCGTGGGCATCTACTGTATTCCGGCTGGGCACATGCAGGCTTGTCCTGAGTTTGGGTTAGATGCTTGGGTTCGTGAGAAACACACCCCTGCTTCCCGTTTCCATGGGCTTGCAAAGGGTGTGCCCAAGTGACAGTGACTTACACAGTGACGTTGGACTCCCACGACATGTGTGGGCAGTCTGTAGTCAATGCTGTGTATACATTCCTAGTGCATATTGTTGTTGTATTGTGCACTGCATGGTGTATTGATGTGTGCTTGTGCATCCATGTCTCCCTCCTAATTTGCAGGTTCATTCCTCATGTCTTCACAAGGCCGTCCACTTTGGAGATGGAGCTCATGTTGTGAGCAGTGGACTTCCAGATGTGCGTGGCAACAACACTGTACAGTTGGAGGTGGTGGATGTGCTGGCATTCTCATGTTGTAAGACTATGTATCCTTTGCCTTAGTACTGTCATGTTTATGCTATGTCGATTGTATTGTGGTAAGTATTTGGTCATATCTGTTGTTGTTTCTACATTTATGTGGGCATATTGTGTGTGGCCAGTTTCCATTAGGGACACTGTACTTTGTGACACGTGTCATGTTTGGAGGATGACTTTGTTTGCTCTCACATGGCATGTCATGCCATGGTGTGTTGGGTGGCGGTGCTGGGGAGGGGTTGGGTGACATGGCATTGTTGTCATGTTGTGTCTTGCAAGGGGGTAATGATTTTAGCAGCATATAAGTGTGTCTTTTGAACACAGCATCGGTGGTGTTTGCGTAGGTAGGGAAGCACACAGTGGAACACTTCCAGATGTACAATCTCAGGCTGGTATGGTTGTGACAGTTGACTGTCCATTGACACATCATGATTGTCAGTTACAATCATTATTGATTGTCAGCTGGTATGTGCCAGGGCTGTGTGCACTCCACAGGGGTGTGATTTTATGTGAAGTAATTAGCCACGAGCTGCGTAAGGGCTGCCTCACCCCTTGCCCTTTCCCCTCACATGTGCAGTGGGCATGCATGTGGTTGGGGGTGTGGGGGCACCACCATGTCCACGGCCAGGCGCCGGCGTGTTGCAACGTTGTGCAGGACACATGCTGCCACTATGATCCTGCACACTACTGGGGGAGCGTATAACAGCTGCCCGCCAGAACGGTCAAAAAGAGGAAGCGTGACTTGAGCACTCCGAATGTGCGCTCCACGATGCCCCGGGTTGCAATGTGGGCTGTGTTGTATCTTACCTGGGGTGGCGTGGTGGGGTTCCGAATTGGCATCATCATGTGGGTGCTGAGAGGGTAGCCACTGTCCCCTGGGGAGGTGGTGATGGGTATCATTAGTGGGGTTGTGACTTTACTCAGTATCTGACATGCATGCATGCGCAGTGGCATTTATACTCACCGAGCAGCCATGTATGGCCATGCCGCCCAGCTTCTATGTCCCGGTTTAGGGTAGACATTCTGTAGATGAAACTGTTGTGGGTGGAGCATGGATAGTTGGCGTATACTGAGGTGATGATTCCCTTGGCATCACATACTACCTGGGCGTTGATGGAATGCCAGTGCTTGCGGTTTCTATAGATGTGCTCAGTTGCCCTGGGGGGACGTAGAGCCACATGGGTGCAATCAATGGCACCTAACACTTTGGGGAATTGTGCCACCCTGTAGAAATCCTGGGCAACTGGGCAGGTATATGTACCTGCGGACTGATGGGCGTGCAGTGATGATGGCCAAGACCTGGTGTAGGCAGCGTGACTGCGTGGCCTGTGACACCCCCCCACTATGGCACTTGTCCGCTGAAATGATCCAGTGGCCAGGAAGTGCAGTACATTGAGGACCTTCTCCAGGGGGCTGAGTGCTTGGGAGCACAGGGTGGTTGATGTGAGGTCATCCTCCCACTCACTGACCAGGTCGAGTATTATGTGAGGTGGAAACCTGTACCTCCCATACACATGGTCATCAGGCATCCCAAAAAGGCTGGTTCTGTGTGTATAAATTCTGGCCCGGACTATCCTCCTCCTCCTCCTGCGGTATCCCACGGCCACTGCTGCTAGGAATGGTATGTTCATCCTGGCGTCTGAGCTTGTTTGTTTTTTGCGTGCACTTTTATGCTGTGCGGGTGGACGTACGCCTACTTCCTGCTGGCGTACGCGTTTCCGGATTGGCCACGTTCGATTCCATGAATACGTGTTGTAAGCGAGCGTGTAAAACTTCCCACGCACCCCTGAAATACACGTACCCCGCTGCCCCAGGCCCGATCGCGTGTAAAACCACCCGCGAGCCCCTGAAATACACGTACCCCGCTCCCCCAGGCCCGATCGCGTGTGGAACTTCTCGCGCACCTCTGAAATACACGCACACGCTCCCCCAGGCCCGATCGCGTGTGGAACTTCTCGCGAACCTCTGAAATACACGCGCCCAGGCCAATCGCGTGTGGAACTTCTCGCGCACCCCTGAAATACACGCACACGCTCCCCCAGGCCCGATCGCGTGTGGAACTTCTCGCGCACCTCTGAACTACACGCGCCCAGGCCAATCGCGTGTGGAACTTCTCGCGCACCCCTGAAATACACGCACACGCTCCCCCAGGCCCGATCGCGTGTGGTACTTCTCGCTCACCTCTGAAATACACGCGCCCAGGCCATTCGTGTGTAGAACTTCTCGCGCACCCCTGAAATACACGCACACGCTCCCCCAGGCCCGATCGCGTGTGAGACTTCTCGCGCACCCCTAAAATACACGCACACGCTCCCCCAGGCCAGATCGCGTGTGGAACTTCACGATCACGTGTAGTACTTCTCGCGCACCCCTGAAATACACGCGCCCAGGCCAATCGCGTTTGGAACTTCTCGCGCACCCCTGAAATACACGCACACGCTCCCCCAGGCCCGATCGCGTGTGGAACTTCTCGCGCACCCCTGAAATACACGCACACGCTCCCCCAGGCCCGATCGCGTTTGGAACTTCTCGCGCACCTCTGGAATACACGCGCCCAGGCCAATCGCGTGTGGAACTTCTCGCGCACCCCTGAAATACACGCACACGCTCCCCCAGGCCCGATCGTGTGTGGAACTTCTCGTGCACCCCTGAAATACACACACCCAGCCCGTTCGCGTGTGAAACTTCTCGCGCACCTCTGAAATACACGCACACGCTCCCCCAGGCCAGATCGCGTGTGAGACTTCTCGCGCACGCGTGTTCCCGAAACCCGTAATACACGTTCCCTGCTTTGCGTTTGCTGTTTGCCAGTCCGGTAAACTGGTACAGGGTTGGCGCAGCCCTTTGCAATGGTTTTGCGATCTTGATGGCTTTTCCTTGCGCGAGGGCGTTCTTGGGGGCGTAACTGGCGCTGCTGCAGGGTCGCTGCACCACTCTGCGCCACGTCTGCTTTTGGAGGCGAGAATCCATGAATACGATGTGCGCGGAAATTGATTTTATCGCACGCGGCTGGGGCAGACATTCGCACGGGCACGCTGTGCGCCAGCCGCGTGCAACACTTTTGTGAGGAATTACATGAATCGGCCTGAAAATCTCTAACTTGCTCAGGCCATAGATCCAAGATGGCCAAGCAGGGGTGCTGCCCCCTTCATTGGGAACCTGCATCATACATGTGTCGAACGTTCCCCAGCCCAGCGGTGGTCCTGGGGTGCCCTGGAGGGGTTCAAGTCCTTCCATAGAGGGAGCATCTCTAACAGGCACCATCCAGAGCTCCCGGACCGCCAGGGGTGCTGCCCCTTGGGCACTTGCCTTGCACAGGGGTCGACCATCCTCCTGCCCAGCGGTGGTCTCAGGGCACCCCATTGGGGTCCCTGTCCCTCCCTGTATGGAAAAGCTCTCATGTGCTCTGGACAGAAGCTGAGGATGACCAGGGGTGCTGCCACCTCCCTTGGGTGCCTGCCACGCATGTCAATTTACTGTGTTCCCCTGTCCAATGGCAGACCCAGGGCACCCTGGCACATTCCCCGTCCCTCCCTTGAGGGAAAAGCTCTGATTTGCCCCAGCAAGAGCTCCAAGATGGCTGGGGCTGCTGTTCGCTCCCATGGGCACTTACCTCGCATGATGGTTGACCATTGCCCTGACCAGTGGTGGTTCCGGGTGCCCCCGGCGGGGTTCCCATCCCTCCCTGGAGGAAATCACTCTAACGTGCCCCAGCCAGAGCTCCAGGATGGCCGGGGTTGCTGCCTCCACCATTTGGCTCCTGCCTCGTGCATAGGTCGACCACCCACCTGCCCAGCAGAAGTCACTGCATGTCTTGTGGGCCTACCATTCCTTTGCCTGGTCACTAGGGGCACTTCCGGCCTGGGTCCATTGGAATGCATGGCACTACCAGATGGTCGCGATCCGAGTCCGGCCATTTGGTAGTTGGCCATTGGAATGAATAAAAGGACCAGATGGCCGGCCTTCTCTGGAGGTCCAGATGGGTGCCAATTTGAATTTTTTTTCCAGTTAGGTCTATAAGGAGGATGTTCACTTTTGCCCAGACCTCCCACTCTGTCACCAAGGGTACACAGATTACAAGAAAGCTTAATCACCTTCCCCAATTACTGTAGATAGTATCTATGTGTCCTGTCTGAGCTCTACCTGGTTCTCACTGCCCCACCCAGACTCTGTGGTGAAATCACCACACCTGCCCAAGCCACCCCAGGTCTGTGCCCCACTCAATGTCCCAGCAGAGCTGCACGGCAGGGGGAAAAAAAGCCTCTGGGGCTCTTACAAGTGGGCAACTTTTTTACAAGTCGCCGGGCACGAGGCTGACCAGAGAACCTCGGCTGACTTGCACACGGATGGCAGGGCAGCCTGTCCGTGTGCCTCGCCACAGTCCATGGGATCGATTTGGCACACTTGGTCAGTCTATGGTTGGGCTGCTTGGCCAGCCTCGGCTGTTGTCTCAAGCAATTAGCTTTCACTCTCCCAGGCACAATGTCAACTCGAGGGTATGCCCCCTCGGGAAGGGCCCCCTTCATCCACGCAGAGTGATGGCGGAGCAGCCCAGCAGCTCTCTAGTATTCAGATCAGAATGGACAGGGTCAGCGGATTCTGGTGTGGCTGCCACGTGGCGGTGCAGGCCCTGTAAGGCATGTTGTTGCCCCTTCTCCACTGAGCATGATTCTAAACTTGTTCAGAATGACTGTCCCGTGGGGTGCTGTCCCCCTGTCACCACACCAGTGGTGGTGCATGGCAAAACCCCTCCCACTTTATGTTGTGCCTATTTTGTGCTTGGGCCAGCCTCTCCCCTTTCAGCCCCGCACCCCCCGCAGCACTGTGGCCAGTGTGGTTGACCTGTCCACCCACAAACCAAGTGCTGGGGCATGTTCTGATACTTGGGTCATGCAGACCACCAAGATGGCCATGCGTCTACCCCTATTGCCACCCTACATCAGGTGAGGTAACCTGGTTGATCATGCAGTAAGCATATGCTTGTCTCCAAGATTAAGCCATGCACATGTAAGTACACAGGGCCTGTACAGTGACACTGTGATTGGATTATTATCAGTTATGGTTCCTTTGGTTGCTCCATCTGTTACTTGGATAACTGTGGTAATTCTAGAGCTAATGCATGCCAATGAGCGCTGACTTCCCTAGATGCATGCATTTATCAGACCAAGACTAACCTAGGCGTGCCCTGCCGCTTTGGTGAATCTTGATAACCTTAAGCTGATTGCATGTCCTCATGATGAAGACAATGCATTTGGATGTCTGTCCTATGAACTTTCGATGGTACTTTCTGTGCCTACAGTGGGGACCATGGGTAATGGAGAAACAGGGTCCAATGTCAGGGAGGGATCCTGAGAAATGGCGAGCACATCCAAGGAAGGCAGCAGGCACGCAAATTACCCACTCCTGACTCGGGGAGGGCAAGTCCATTGCGAGCAGCCGCGATACTGCCATCTCCAATAGCATATATTAAAGTTGTTGCAGTTAAAAAGCTCCTAGTTGGATTGTGTGATCTAGATGGCGTCCGCTGTGAGGCGAGCAATCACCTGTTCCTGCCCCTGCCTCTCTGTGCCCCCTTGATGCTCTTGACTGAGTCTCCTGGGGGTCCAAACCATATACTTGGAAAATATGTGTGTTTTCAAAGCAGGCTGGTCACCTGAATACTTCAGCTAGGAATAATGGAATAGGACTCTAGTTCTATTTTGTTTTTTTTAAGAACTGGAGCCATGATTAAAAGGGACGGCCGGGGGCATTCGTATTGTGCCCCTACAGGTGAAATTCTTGGACTGGCGCAAGACGAACCTAAGCAAAAGCATTTGCCAAGAATGTTAATCAAGAATGAAAGATGGAGGTTTGAAGACGATCAGATACCGTTGTAGTTCCGACCATAAAATATGCTGACTAATGATCTGGCAGCATCATTCCCATGACCCTGCTGAGCAAATTTTGGGTTCTGGGGGAGTATGGTTGCAAAGCTGAAACTTAAAGGAATTGATGGAAGGGCACCATCAGGAGTAGAGCCTGCGGTTTAATTTCACTCAACATGGGAAAACACACACCGGCCGGACACAGAAAGGATTGACAGATTGACAGCTCCTTCTCGATTCTGTGGGTGGTGGTCCATTTCCGTTCTTAGTTGATTGAGTGATTTGTCTGGTTAATTCCAATAACAATCGAGACTCCTCCATGCTACTAGTTGTGTGACCCCAGCAGTCGGCGTTCAATTTCTCAGAGGGACAAGTGGCATTCAGCCACACGAGATCGAGCAATAACAGGTCTGTGATTCCCTTAGATATCCAGGGCTGCAAGCATGTTACACTGAACAGATCAGCATGTGTCTATGCTTCACCGACAGATACGGTAACCCGCTGAACCCAGTTTATGATAGAGATTGTGGATTACAATTATTTCCCATTAAAGAGGAATTCACAGTAAGTGCAGGTTATAAGCTTGCGTTGATTAAGTTCCTGCCCTTTGTACACATCACCCGTTGCTACTACCGATTGGATAGTTTAGTGAGGTCTGCAGAGCGGCCCTGCTGGGGTTGGCAATGGCCCAGGTGGCGTTCCGCAAAGATCATCAAACTTGACTATCTAGAGGAAGAAAAAATTGTGACAAGGTTTTCCATAGGTGAACCTGCAGAAAGATCATTAATGGTGGAGTAGCTAGGGCGAGAATAGTGAGCCTGATCTCGGTTGATTGAATAAGCACCCCCACACACTCACAAGAAAGAGAGAGAGGGAAAGAGCCCCAAGAGGCCCCCACTGGAGCCGGCCCCAAGCCACTCTATCCCTGACCGCTGCCCTATCAGTGGGTGGGTGGACCTTGATTGGGCCTTGGCTGGCAGGAAAGTCCTGAGTGGGTGCAGCCGTGAGGTGAGGGAAACATAGCTGTTCTTGAAATACGAGTCCCCAGGTGGATGGGGCCTGGCACTCTGGGTGATCTCTGAGACATTGCTCAGCTGAGCCTACTCGATGGGTGGGGCGCGAGGTCCAGCCGCCGACCACTATGGGTGAGCAATGGCCAAAGGTGCAGTGGGTGAGCCTCCCTTATATCCAGGTACCTAGAGCTGGGCCCTGTGCGGCAGTGCCGCAGTTTGAAGCCTCTAGCGGTCCCACCCATTCTTGTGCCAGCTCCATCCTTCCTGTCCGTCCCTCAAAGGGTGGGAGGGGGATGAGTTGGTCCAGTGTGGCTAGGTGGGCTGGCAGCAGAGTGGCTTGCCCACATTGCCATGGGATGTCCTTCATGCTGCTGCAGATGGTGGGGGCCTCCCAGGCTGAGCACCTGGAACCCTTTTTTTGTTTAAACACTGGTGGGCTCAGCAGACTCCCAAGTGGGGAAGCTAGACGGGGCACTGTGCTTTGGCACTGCACGGGTGGGGCAGGCAGCATTGTCTCCCACGAAGCCTCTCCTGCACCAGCAGGTCGGCCCAATGTCTGAAAGTTGGCTGTGACTCTTGCCGGTGGATCTCTCGGCTTGTGCGTTGATGTAGAACACAGCTAGCTGTGAGAATTATTGTGAATTGCAAGACACATTGTTCTAAGGCACTTTAAACTCACCTTGCAGCCCCGGTTTCCTCACAGGGCTTAGGCTGTCTGAGTGTTGCTTGAACATCAATCACCCCAGGGACACTCGTCAGGGTGTGGATGTGGCATCGCAGGCAACCCCTTTCCCTTCATCCTCCCAAGGCCAGACCCCGTTCAGCACCATTTCAGGATCCATGGACCTGGCGTGAGGCTTGTTGCTGTCTTGGCCTCTCCATTTCCCCCTTTATGGGGTCAGGAGGTTCAGGTGACCAGCATGCCCCAGTTGTGGTGGAGGCAGTGTCCTAAAACCTGACTTACCTCATGACCCCGGGGCAGCTGTCTGTGCCGCATGTGGCTCTCTGTGGTGTCCCATGGCTGCCTGTGTGTGACGGCCCTGGAGCACAGGCCTCGCAACCACATCCGGCGGGTAACCTCCCCCCAATGCAGGCTTTGCTGCAGATCGGGACAGCACAATCTCAGCATGCCCAGAGGCATGCAGCTGGGCCAACCTCCCAACAACTCCAGCATAAGGCCGGCAGCCCAAGCTTTGGCTTCCTGACTATGACCTCAGATGAGGCATGGTGACCCACTGAATATAAGCATATTACTAAGCAGAGGAAAATAAACTAACCAGGATATCCCTCAGTAACAGCGATTGAAGAGGGAAGAGCCCAGCACTGAATCCCCATCCAGCAATAGGCACAGGAAATGTGACGTACAGTAGAATGACTCCCCAATGTCGCCAAGGGGACCCAACTTCTTCTGATCAAGGCTCACCCTGTCGACAGTGTTAGGCCTATGGCAGACCCCAGCGCACTGGGATCGGGGCTTCTCACAGTCAGATTGCTTGGGAATGCAACCCAAAGAGAATGGTAAACTTCATCTAAAGATACATACGGGTGTGAGACTGAGAGCCAACAAGAACTGTAAGGGAAAGTTGAAAAGAAGTTCAAGAGGGTGTGAAACTGTTGAGAGGTAAACAGGTGGAGTCCTTGCCCTCTGGAGGATTCAAAACAGTGGGCTGGTTGGTCACCCAGAACAGCAGATCACCTTGCTGGACAGCCACACAGGGTGCAGTTCTTCCACGGTGGTGCACCACAACCAGCTACAGTTTGGCTGGGAAGACCCCGGTGGGGTGGGTGGCAGGTGGCACTCTGCTCCAGGGGAGAATGTTACAGCATCCTGGCAGACGTTTTGTAGATTCTGCAGGGCTGAGATTGACTGCTGGCCCGCCCTCCTCCGGTAACCGCCCCGAGTCTTTGCGCTGGTCGCTTGGGCGGCTGCGGGGAATAGGCCACCTGCTCCCATTCTGACTTTCGACTGCGGTGGACTGTCCACAATCAATTCCAGATGAGGTATTTCCTGGATCAACAAAAGCTTGTTAGGAAGTAGGAAGTTGGGGTTTCTTTCTTTCACAAAACCAAACCATGCACCAGTTTTGAAGGACCACAAAGGACCAACAAGCTGAGAGAGGATGCAGACACAGATGAGCACTGTAAATCGCTTTGCAAGACACACTCAACCAGTCCGTCCAATTGGGGATCTACAAGGTGTCACATTCACCATTTCCACATAGAGACAAGAAGGGGATTAATGGAGTTCCCTATAAAGGATGAATACACATAGATGGATGCTAGCAATTGAAAGACTACTGCCAAGAGTCATGAATCAGATTGAGCACTCCAGGGTTGCCTGCCAGACGTAGGACCTGTGACGAGCTCCAGAATCTGGATGTAATGGTGATCATAGTCATTGAGGGACAGCAGTACCCATGATCCATGCTCTCTCGAAACTGACTCCTAAATTGATTATGTTGAGGGATCGAGAATCATTCTCTGAACTGTCATTTGGATGGTCGTGTTGGACCTTTACTACAACTGGTTGCGTGCTCTCCAATATTATAGACATTAGAGAATAATTGTATATGTAAATGTTAGTAATGTTAGATACATAGTGTTAGATTATCGTATTGTTAGAATGTGTCTCAAGTGATTCATTGTTACAACTATGTTTGTGCGTTGTATGCCCTACACCAGGTATGCCTACAGTATGCATACGATTTTTTGCTCTCAGGTTGTTAAAAAAACAATAAAATGTCAGACAGCTCATTAACGTGGAATGGGCTACTTCTGTGGTACAAAACTAACAGAATGCCTCATCATCTAATTATTGGCATGCATGAATTGATGAACGAGATTGCCACAGTCACTACCTACAATCCAGCAAAACCACAGTCAAGGGAATGGGCTTGGCAGAATCAGTGAAAAAAGAAGACCATGTTGAACTTGACTCTAGTTGGCACTGTGAAGATGCATGAGATGTGTAAGATAAGTGGGAGTTCCTCGGGCCGCAGGTGGAAATACCACTACTCCTATATTTTTATCACTTATTTGTGGATGCAGGGGCTGTGCCCCGTGGGGCTTTCACTTCTGGCACCAAGTACCCAGCACCTGCAAGCATGTGGGGAGTTTGACTGGGGCGGTACACCTGTCAAACGATAATGCAGGTGTTCTAGTGCAAGCTCAGGGAGGACAGAAACTGCCCATGGAGCAGTTGGGCAAACGTTTGCCTGATCTCGATTTTCAGTATGAATACAGACCTTACAGTCCTTTTGACTTTTTCAAGGAGGAGGTGACCAAAAGGTTACTACAGGGATAGCTGGATTGCGGTGGCCAAGCGTTCATATTGTTGGTGCTTTTTGTTCCTTCGATGTCGGCACGTCCTATCATTGTGTAGCTGAATTCACCAAGCATTGGATTGTTCACCCACAAATAGGGAACATGTGCTGGATTTAGACCATCGTATACAGGTTAGTTTTACCCTATTGATGATGTGCTGTTGTAATATTAATCCTACTCAGTACGAGAGGACCTGCAGATTCAGGCATCTGGTGTATGTACTTGGCTGAAGAGCCAATGGGGCGAAGCTACCATCTGTGGGATTATGACTGAACGCCTCTAAGTCAGAATCCCTCCCTAAACATTAATGATACTGCAGTGCTGTGGAGCCACAGTTGTCCTAGGATAGCTGGCCTCTGGGCCAGTGCGTAGAGCCGCTCGCCTTGGGACTTGAATGTGTCTCTCGCCGTAGTGCACCACATGTTCATGGACGACTTGATTCTGGCTCAGGATTTCATAAGTAGCAGAACAGCTACCTCATTGAGATCTCTTGACAGTCACCCTCCGAGCCAAGCTTTTGTCAAAAAAGCACTGTGGTGGTGCAAAAGGGTCTCTGTCCTTCCTGCTGCCTCTCGCAGGGTGCTCGGGAACCTCCCGCCAACCCTGGATGCACCTGTAGTGGTGTGGGCAGGTTGGAGGGTGCTTTTCTCTCCCTAGCAGACCGGTTGGTATCGACCCAGCCGGAGACAGAATGGCAGGACCCAACCGTGGGAGGCAGGGAAGAGAGACTGGGCTTGGTTGCGGATGGCAGCTTAAGCAGTGGTGCAAGAGAGCAGAGCTGGTTGCTTAAGCCTGGACCCTGGGTGGCGACCTTAATGAATGCACAACTTTGTGGATGCATAGGCTTCTGATTGGGCAGGCTGACCTAGACATCTGGTCCTTCGGCTGGGGACGACTGGCCATCTGGCCGGGGTGGTTGGACCAGATGGCCCAAGTCATGGCTGGCATGGCTGACTCCTACATTTGTCTCAGGCCGGGCTGCATAAGCCTCCACTTCATGGGGGTTTAATAATCGATTGGAAGTGTTGTCCTGTGGGGCGGCTGTGTGGTGCAGATGGTAGATGCCTCCTCCACACCCAGTCTGGTGCCCCAGGACAGCAGTGAACCAACCCCTTTGAGGCGGCCAGGGGGCCCCAGTATAGATGGTGTCCAACAGGCCTGAGGGCAGGGCGAGGCCGGCAGCAGAGGCCCATGTGGAACCTGGAGTCCCAAAGAAGAGCTACCAGGGCTCCACAAGGAAGTCAGAGGACCCCTAGGTTGGCATCCCAGAGCATGAGCCCTTAACCGACTGGCCAGAGCAGAATGAGAGTACCACCAAGCACAGCACCTGGACACCCATGCATATTGTAAGGCAGTTGGGGCAAGTCCTGGGTCCTGGCCAGGGCTCCTGAGGCCTGCTGGGGAAGTCTGTGTCTGCACAAAGCAAGAACCAAGCCTGAGTGTTCACCACCCACCTGACCATGGCAGCGGTCCCTGTGCACCCTGGCGGTGGGGCTTGGCCCCCACTAGAGTGAATAGCTCTAGTGTGATCCATCTGGCTGGGAGTGCTGCCTCTGCCATTGGGCACCCCAGAGCAGCCCCATACGTCTACCAAGGGCTAAGCTCTGATGGTTTGAGGCCCCCCACCCCCGTCTGCTGCAACCCCATTCCCCCACCCTTAGATGCCCAGCAGCCGACATGGGCAGGAGGACCATCTGACCCTCCCTGGCAAGTTTCCCTGTTCCATATGTGACACCTCAAGCAAGTCCTGGTTTTTGCTTCCAATTTCATGCTGGATCTTGCAGTTTTATTTTACTAATTGCAAGGGTGGGCCTATAATACCCAGCATGCAGTGTGGCAAAAAAGAGGGCTGGCTCAAGGATTCCACATGGAACAGGAAAACCTGGCAGCTATATGCTGGCATGACGGGATTCTGCAGTAGTTTATCCCCATGCAGTGTTCTCCCACCCTTGTAGGAATTCCTCAAGTAGATGGATCCACAGAAAGTATTCGAAAGTGAAGAGAGATAACGCACAGAGGCGTGCCACACAAGACCTTCCCCAAATACAACTCTAGTCAATGAGCACTGCAATTGGCCAAACGTTAATAATCGGCAAAATACAATGCCAGTTTAGGCAGGGGTTCACAACCTTTGCGTCTCCAGATGTTTTGGACTACAACTAGCATCATCCCTAGCAGGCATAGTCAATGATGTAGGATGATAGCAGTCGCAATTCAAAACATTTGGAGAACCGCAGGTCACAGACCCCTGCTTTAGGGGAAGATGAACCTCACCTACCAGGGAGGCAACATTTTTCCAGCTAAAGGTGGCCATTCATTTTCAGTTCTTACCTCTCAACTGTGGATCCCCCTACCTTTCTCATTAAATAAACGTCATCATTGAGCATCGTTCCTTTCGTCTGTCGATTAACACCCTCCTTTTTTCTATGTAGCCACCTTGTCTTGCCATCTTGTCTATGCTACATCATTCAGATGGAAAATGGTGAATGAACACCCATAGACTCAGCAATAACTGATTTCCGGTTGTCCTATTGACCCTTTTGTCCACCCATGCAAGGATTCTCGACACTTATTAGGATTATAGTTGGGGAGTGATAACACGTCTTGAATGCCATCTATTGATGTGTTACTTCATGCCATTCTAACATGTAAGTGAAAGTTTGTTGCAGATTTTTTGCCAATGTTCACACATGTTGAGTTTGCACATTTATCCTTTCCCTCATTCCCCCACGTCGAACGTTCTGAACTCAGGTTGACTGTACAATCTTGAATGTAAAATGTGAACCATTGTCTTTGAAACATGCACACGTCCCTTCATCTTTAAGAGTGCTTGACTCTGCCTGATACCTCCCAGCATAAGCCATATGGTGTTTGTAACGCAATCAATACACCTGTGAGTGGCTTGAAGGCAAAATGAAAAGTCATTTAAATATTAATGCACAGCAGCAGGCAGATCACATTTTACACGTGTTCAATGAAAAGGCAAGGTCTGCGATGATGAATGGCGTGCAGGCAGGGAAAGCAAGACAGCGCGGCAATCCCATCAATGGACTCGGAGCTGTCTCGGCTTCGCTTGGTCTTTAGTATTCCAGTCCAAGCCTCTTTGCTGTGCCCTGTATCATTATCTATTAGCCTTGCTGCACTCTGCCTGCGTGTGCTGTCCCCACGTCTTCAGTATTTATTGAAGAAGCTGTGTCGGTCTTATGAAGAGAAACATTCAGAGATACACTGAAGATTGTTTTTCCAGTGGGTCAGTAAGAGACTATCGACTCTACGAATCTCTCTGCTTTGTTCAACACCCCAGCATCCACGCACCAACCACGATCTATTATTTATAAAGTGAATAATATATCATGGCAGCATGTGGTGTTTTATTTTCATTGATTTTCTGGCCTTGTTTCCACACACAGACTATACGAACTTGCCACCAAGCAGATATATTTTCAAATACTTTGCTTCAGGTTTTCTAAAGCAATCTTAAGAAAGTGAGACTAATATTTTCTATAGTCCTGCTGCAGTCTAGAAGCTAGAGTAAAAGGCCAGAGAGGTGATATGTACTAAGGGTGGTGGGTAATTCTATAATAAGTTAGAGAAAAGGCTTGGAGCACAGGCTCACTGTACCACCGTGTTGTGGTTTTTTGTTCATGGTGCACAGTGCTGTGGTGAGAAGATCTCTTGTGAAGTTGATGTGGGAGAGCGGGGATAATTGGCTTCCTTCAGGGGGGTCTGTCTGGATGGCCGGAAGTGTGGCACAACAGAAGCAGGCCATGTTGAGTGGTGGCCCCACAAACAATGAATGAACCACATGAGTCTTGATGGTAAATCGCACCAGATAGGAGCACTTACTACATACGAGTTGAAGGAGGTGACCACCTAAATTACAGGTCAGCGAGGTTTGGCCTCATGTGTTCCTGACGCTTGCAAATAATGTTGTATTGTGTACCAGAAGTTAGAATTCTGTAAAATAAACTTTAAAAGGGCCATTATAAATGCTTTTCATGCTCCTGACTGGTCCCCTTGAAGAAGTAGCCATTCTACCACCTCCTGTCCTAGGTTGTGTGGGATGATGTAAACAGACTTTTCACATACACTGTGAACAGAATGTCGGCAGATGTAACCCTAAGCTCATACAAAGTGCACACACATGTCAGTGTTCTTAATGTAAGTACTTGTCTTCTGGATAATTGTTTGTCAAAATGTATCACTATATATCCATAAAGGTTGCAATACAATGTTGGCGGCTGATACTATTGGTCTGCCAGGAGACTTAGTCACATGCTTGTCTATCCTGGGTTATAAAAAGAAAATCGGATTGGTGAGATGTGTCGTTCTTAGGAATTCCCTAGTAGTGTCAGAAATCTAATCTCTCTCTACTGCTTCACCTGACAAGATAGTTTAGAAAGTATGTATGGCAAAGGGTCTGAATCTAGTGGGATGTAGTCCAACCCGTCTACTTATTGTCATTGACACACATCATCACAATCTGCACTGTTAAGAACAATAAGAGCCCATCCTTTACCTGCTGGTCTAATCGTTATACTCTCAACAACATAAAGATGCTTACTAAAACCTATCTTGTGACAGTTAAAATTCGAAAATCTGGGTCAATTGTGTGCCAGCTTGTGCAGATCCACAAGAACAGATCTGTAAAAGAGGGGTTGTTTTCGCTCTATACTGGTGAGAGAATAGTGATTAGACCTGCAGACCTCAGCGGCTCAGTAAGTAAATGTGGATGGCACCCCAGCAAAACCAGCCCCTGCAGCAGGACAACAGTGGTGCATACCAGGACCGCCCAGAAAAACAGATCTGATGGGGTGTTATGGTACCAATACCCTTTGAGGTAGCATCATCTTCCAAAACCAAGGTGGAAAATAGCAGAAAACTCCAGCCTAGAGAAATGTCGCCAAGTTGGAAAGTCTGAGCCAAGCAGATGATAGGGACCATCATCAGGCAATCAAGGCCCAGCAAGAATGCCCAGCACTCGAAAAGGCAAACTAAAGCACAGGCAGGAGACACCATTCATACCAGAATGGCCAATCTGGGTTTCAAAATCAGCTATGTTTTTTGACACATAAATCTTCCAAGGGGTAAGCAGACCTGCTCACCTTCCAAATGTCCAGGCAAACTGAGCATAGAGGCAACCGTTTTCCCTTTATGTACCTTTACTCACAGGGGCTGGCCTCTGCCTGCCCACCAATGCCATTAGGGGATTTGAAACAAAGATGTTGGTGTCCAGCCAATCAAAGTGGCCACAAAAAAACATCCAGGTCATCCCCACAGGAAGTGAAGTCTCCAGGCAATGGCCCAGAAATGATCGAAACTAACTCAAACCAATTCAAACCACTGTGGACTACCATCTCCGGCCTACAAAGAGCCTGCTTGGGCAGAATGGCCATTATTGGCCTGCCTCACTGCTTATCTGAAACAGAGCTCATGAATAACTAGTGACTCTGCCGTTAAAACAGATGAATAGGCGAAGCTCTGTGTACCCACCACAAACGCGTGCATGTAAAATACAAGAACATTAAGCTAAGTACATGCCAAATTGAAGACTTTCATAAGACTATTTCTTTTAAGTTTAGCTGGATGGCCTCCTGGGAATGACAATGATGAATACATGGCCTAAAAGTAATGGCAATTTCAGAGGAGCAGATGTTTACAAACCTTGAACCTTGACATGGCAGAGCAAGAAGGAACCTTGTAAGATGTGTATCTATCCCTTCAGCAGCCTATCAAAAAAGGGCTTTTGGTTTGAAGAAAGTAGATGTCTTTGATGATAGTACGTCACTAGAAGCACACGATATTCAAGCTGCTTAACTGTAGACTAAAATCTGCACCAAAGAAATGTTTTTAAAGTGACATATAATGTATTAGATCATCGGCATTCATTGTTGCTCAATTTAAAAAGGAAGACTAGATTGGAATTCCGCTGGGTGGCCTCAGTCATGTGCAAATGAAACGGCTATATTAAAATGTCTGAAATTATTATAATAATACATTTGCATAGTTTAATAGCTCTGTTGTGCATGGAGCTGGACCTGTCTTTCCATCACCACTGTGAGCAGCCTGATTCTCCTATGTGGCTACTCAAAACTCTGAGAATTCCAGAAACATGATCTGTGTAACATATTTCATTAAATCAAAGTGCAGAACGAATAGTTGGTAACAGCACAGGTGTGCTCCTTCTGTTTATCAAATGTTTAAGTAATTGGCATTCTTTGATGCCACTGCTGTTTTGTCTCTCAAATATGAAAGCAGGGAATCTCTTTTAAGGGTGTTGGGGCACTTTTCATCAAAATCCTGTAGGAGGTCAAATTTGGCCAAGAAAGGTGGGACTCCAATCTTGTCCATCCTTGCCACTCTTCTGCGAGTACATCTTTAACCTCAGCTGACACGGGAAGACTTGAGGTGACCAGTACTTTGACTTTCTTAATCATTAAGTTATTTTTCTTCTCTGTAGACAAGCTTCCCATATTCATGTGGAATGTTGTGTGTGATTTCCCCAGCACTGGAAGTTAGGGGACCACCTTTAATTTGTGTATGTATTATTTTAACAAAAACAGAATGTTCAGATTACAAATTATATGTTTCTTGACCCAGAATTTGGCGTGGGATTGTCATGATGGGGGTACTACATCAGGGATATTTTTTTCATAAACAGAATCAAACATTCGAAAATAGTCTTTCAATAGAAGCCATTACATGTCCCTTCATTCCACCTGCCACACATTTTCTTTCACTTAGTGTCTTTGCTCTCTCACCTATCACATATTTTATTTCATTTGTACTTCTTCCTCTTCACTGATAGACTTCTTTTTAATTAATTAATCTTTATAACATGCTAAACACCGTCTCTAAGCACAGGAACAGGATTCAAACCTGTGTTGATCTGCGTTGTCTTGTTTCCAAGACATATGCATTGCCCCAGAGCTATCCTCCCAGCTCCTCTTTGTACGTATGTTGCTTCCTCTGTCCTAGAATATGTCTTTTCTCTTCTATGGATTTATCAGGAGCCTCTTTAAACGTAACTCGGACAAAACCATAATTCTCTTGTTTGGTAACTGGCCCAGCATAGTATAACCAATCCCTAGCTTGTGAGTTTGGGTCTGTGTCTTTTCCTGCCATGATCATTATAAATCTGGGAATTTTGGCCTGCGTTTTTCACCTGCTGCTGCATCATTCTTATTTGACAGATGTGCACTTCCAAACCTCACAACCACAATTGCCCACAAATATATATGAATCTATGCCTTGCTGTTGTGGCTCAGAACTGGAGGTGAACTTCCAGCGATGGCTACTAGGGGTGCTGTGGAGACTGTGACTCGGCTCAAATGGATGTTCCTACTTTCACATTTCAGGTGAAATGTTTTTTTTTCAAACTTTTTTAAACCCACCATAACTTTCTTGGTGTTGTGAAATCATGGCCAAATGCTCCAACCACAAGGCTGTCAGAACTATAATTCACTGATGATCCTTAATAAGGGTGAAACCAGGTATGTAGTTGGACTGACAGTCTTACAAAATGTCTGTCTTGTGTTGATTAAGCTATGTATAAAATAGCACTGCCCTCTTAGACAAAGACAGTTTCCTGGAGAAAAGGTTTCATTTGAACTCATTTGCATACCCACAATGCCTTGCACTTGAGGCTCAGAACTGCAGGTGAACTTCCAGCGAGGGGCGCTGTGGAGTCTATGACTCGGCTCAAAGGGATTTTCCTACATTATATATATTATCGATATGAGGGAAACTATGGCAAGCAGGCCAATGGGATAAAGATGATTTTACTCAAAAGAAGCGTGAACATAAAAATATTTTTAAAAAAAGAACAGAATGCTAAAATGGCAGAAGCTCTTCAAGCTTGAATGATGGAATTTGGGAAAAACATCTAAATCTGAATGATGAAATTTGAAAAAACTTCCAAACAATAGGGCAAACGGAACACCCTTCAAATGATAAACAAACATGGGATAGACATGTCAAAAATCAGAATAACATGAAAGCCAAGTGATTTAAATTTCAAGAAAATAATAGTGACTAATATGGGAAAACAATGTTAAACACACAATCCACACAAGAAACCAGTAACAGTCAAAGATGGTGCCCATATTTGCAATGAATAACAACACCATTTGAAAAGAAACTCTTTCTCCTACAAACAGCTAACTCACCAATAAAAAAAAATCTCTCACACTGATTACACTTACAACTCGAACAAAGCCGTTTGTCAAAACGCATCAGTTGTTTTTATTTTGTTGGACACCGGCTGCCTGCCGCTATGGGAATTAAATAAAGAATGATCTTTTTTGGAACAGAGCATATGTGTGACTGTGATCCTTTTTTATTATAAAAAGAAAATCCGGGAGTGCGGGGTATGAAACAAATGTTCTTCGTTTATTTTTCTGTATATATATATATATATACATACATATATATATTATGGGGCAGCAGTCGCCGCCCTAGAGTTAAGGTGAATCGGACTCCCATAAGAACCCTTCAAAATTCTATCGTTAATAACTTTTGATTTGAGTAACATATTTGACCAAAATTTAGAAAAAGTGATTAGGGACCCACACATGCCACCACCCCCCCACTCCCTGCACCCACCCCTGCAGACTGCAAAGTTTCATAAAGATTTGTTAAAAAAGTTATTAGGAAGACAAAACAGTTTTTTTTGCCAAAAGTGCATCCTACTTCCCATTAATTTTGCCAGTGACAAACAAGGTCAATTGTTGCCAAAGCGCACAGCTCAAACTGCTGGACAGATTTGGACCAGGTCCAAAACAACTTGGGCACAAAGCGTTGATTCACGATCCAATGCGTGGTTTGGGGTTATTCTGTGCAGTAGCTATTTAAATATTTGACAAAGAAGGGGGTGCCCCTTCTCAAAAATAGATAGCTATATCTCAGGGATTAACCCAAAACTGGGTGTTTTTAGAAATGAAACAGCCACCATCTTGTTTTTCTCTCAATGCAAGAGTTAACCGCCGTTATAGCCAAGGATAACGGGTAAAGAAAAGTAGTTAAAAAGCTATTTTCAGGTTAAAATAATTACAAATGACTTTAGTCTAGAGGTGGGAAGCTTGCTGGCAGGCACCAAGGGAAATTTGGGAGTTATAGGAAGTCCATGGACTGAGTTTGCAACAATAAAGCTTTCGATAGCTGTGGCTAATGTATTGAAGAGCCAACATCTCAAAGCAAACTGGGTCACAGAAACAGCGTGTGTTGTGGGGGGGAAAGGGAGAGGGCGGGGGAGGTGAAGAGGCCATCTGGGGCATGGGGGGAACTGGCACAGATGAGGGGGCCACTTGGTGAGGGCTTGGGGGGGCAGAAAAGCATTTCATTTTTTCAGCAGTTTTTCTCATAATGGCGGATATATTCGAGGCTATAAAGGACTACATATAGCGATGGGTAAGAGTAGTTTGGTGCCCAGGCTGTACATTTGGGGTGTCTGTGTTTTATTTCTTTTTAAAATATGTTTTTATAGGTATAGTGACATTGGGGTGAGAAATCACTGGCCATGGCCAAATGCCATGGATGCCATGGTCAGTGACACTGTAGGTATTTGGGAGTCTTATCTAGTTCGGCTATTTGTTTTTAGACTTTCTTACATGTGAGTCGGTGTAGAAAAAAAAGAAGATAACTGATTTTAAAAATCAATATATAAAGGAGCTACCCTACTCGTTTTAGATGGCCCATACACTGTATTTTAGCCTGTGTATTCTCACAAATACTGTTATATCTTGTTTAATTGCACCTATTAAAGGTATCCCCACCTAGTTTACTGTCATGTTTTATACTCTGCTTACTTTATCTTGATCTACCTTACATAAATACATGAGCAGTCTTTTACTGTATTGATCTTTTAACTTTTATTGTATTTAAAACTAGAAGTGCCCCCCCCTTTAACTAAAAATGTGTAGCAGCAGTTATAAAGAAAAGTAAATGAACTCTAAGCACGGTTATATTAAAAAAATGTTTTGGGGTATTATTTTATTGTATTTGTGTATTTATATGTGATAAGAACTGTTTTGGCGTACCCGCCAACCTGCTGCCTTTCTGGTTGCCGCTCTTTTCCCCATTAAAGTAAGGGACACACCTCGTACATTCCCCAAATCATTGCCTCCACAATGAATTAGTATGATGTCTGGGTGCCCTGTGCTTTTCAGATTGAACAATTTTAGAAAAACATGGAAGGAATGCATTCCCCACAATCCAAACCATTTAATTGTAAAATCTCTCAAACCAAGGTCCCTGTTAATATTTAGTTTCTCCCAAAATGCCAATAACCAAAACAGCCAACTGCCTCTGATCAGCCACATGGTTTTCATACCAGCAATGATATCAGTAGTCTTTCTCTGTTTCCATGAAAATGTTTCCTAGTTTGAATTTCTAGTAATGTCTATGAATAAGTATGATGTGTGTGTTTTGGTGTTTGTAATTGGTTGATGTTACTGTTGTAATTCTGTGTTTGTCTGTGATAGGTTATACTCAAAATGTGTCGACCATTTTTGTATTGTGTCGACCATTTTTGTATTTTGGTTAGTAAATATAGTCCTCTTTTTGTGATTTTTATATTAGAAAGTATCAAAGCTATCATTGTATGTAGTTTTGGCCTTCTGATTGTAGAACTCTCTATGCACCATATTCTGATTGTTTGTGTCATACCCATCCTTTACCTGTTTTTGAACTTTATCCACCGTATCTAACCCCAATCTTCTATATCCTAACTACTATGTATACTTTATCATCATCCACTTTAAAAAACTCCACGAGCAGTCATTTATCGTATTACCATATTTTAAGTGCCATTTTATCACTACTGTCTCTTTTGTCATTAATGTTCCATAATCAGATTTAAAAAAACTATTCTGATAGCCGCAGCTATGCAAAAAGGGGAGTTATTGGTGTATTGAGAATAGCGCCCAGCAACAACAACGACTGGGGTATTTACCCGCGGCTATCCAGCACCTACTCAGTGTGCAACATTGCTAACTACGGGTTAAAGTGGTGCCCTTTGCAGCTGCGGCTATATACCAGCAAATGGCAGGTTGTGTGTTTGTGGACGTGTGGGAGCTGTGACTATCTGACATTTTGTGTGGAATAGCAAAGTGCAGTGTTTTGGGTGATTGGGAGATTTTAGGGAACATTTTCCGTTTAGTGCTAAATTCCTCCCACCTTAGAGACCCCCGGCGCTTTTGCTGAACTTTGGGACTTTTAATTCTATGTGTTTTCTGTGTTTCTTTTGGTTGTGGAGTCTGACAGACTCCATAGGCATAATCTTTTACATTGTGTCACACGGCAGCTTCAGTGCAGTGGCAGAGGGTAGTCTTTTAGATTTCCCAAGATTTAACTACCTTCTCTTGGATAAACTATTGTTTCCAAGAGCAGTGAAGTGAAATTGACTTTACTTACATTTGTAACTTTCTAGACCAGCACACACTATCTTACAATAGGGTGCTGGAGGGGTTACTTACTATCCCTTTTGTCTAGCTTCTCATGTAACATTTTTATGTTACCCTTTCCTCAATGAATGGCTGGTGGCAGGGGTTTACTTTTAGCTACCGTGGTGTGCTTTTACCACAGGCTTCGTTCACAGCAGCAGTAAAGCACCCAAGGGTGCCATATTTGTTCAAATGGCCCCAGTCTTCTTCTTTTGCCATTTCTTTGTGGAAAGGTCCTTCTTGAGATTTACTCTATGTGCCAGACCAGGTTTGGTCCCTTTTTTAATTTTGCCTTTGGCGGGATTCACAAGTGAAACCCGCCTCTGGCTCTATGGTGTCTGGCAGGGGCAGGAAGCGAGGAAGGTGCCCGAAACTCCCTGTGCTTAGTCTCGTAGGAGACAGGAATGCACTCTTAGGTGATTGGCCAGCTGGCTGTCTGGCAAGGAGAGCCACCCTGCTGGGTGACTGACAGCTAGGCTGGAATGAATGGGAGAAACCTGCATTAAAGGCGAGGCTTTTTGGCTTGGAAGGCAGAGTCGACCACTGGATGAAGGAATCCAAAGAAGAATTTGGAAGAGATGCCTGCTGCAACTCCTGGACCGTTGGTTTGCCCGGTGAAGCTCTGCTGCTGTGCTGAAGCTACAAATTCACCTCGACTAGAGAAGCCCTGCAAGGACGACTTCTCCTCTTGATTTGAAGGGACCAGTCAACTCCAAAGTAAGCCACCTGGACATCCTCACTGAGCTGGTTGAATTTCCACTGCTGTTGCTGCTGGAAACTGAAGACCCTGGGAGAGGAACACCAGATTGTGTGTGTTGCTTTTATGTTGGCCAAGAGCTCCAGGAAGATCCTCCGGACTCCCGGGAAGCAGGACTGACCGAGCCTGAGCCACCTCAACAGAGAGCTGGACCCCAGATGCAAGGAAAGCCCATCTCGACAGCCAAGAGTCCATGGTGTTGCTATTTGCTTAGACGCGAGGAGCTGAAACCGCGAAGTGCTGCTGAATAGAAGTTGGTCATTTTCTGTTGCTGACTGTCCCGTTGTAGTGCAGGAGTCCTCCAGAAGTCCTCCCTCTTGTCTCCACAACTCTGCAGAGTTGCACAGGAACAGAAGCCAGCTGGAACCGTTTGTCTTCTAACCAAAGGTACTGTAAAGTCTAAGAGAACTCACCTCTTGTTGTGTAACCTCACTTATTCTCAGTTGAGACTTGTCTTTGTTGCTGTTGCAGAGTTGCTATCAGCTTCTCTACCTCACAAGCCCAATCAGCTTGTGGCCCTACTTTGATTTCTTCTTTTCTACAAAGACTTCTCAAACATTGTGCACGACTTTTACTTACCTGCAAGAAGTGCTTCAGCTCACCTAGACGTTTGCCCAATTGACTTTGGCCTAGCCTGGCTCCCTGAATGACTCTTCCTCCTCTCACATTGTGTTTGGTCTTGCTTCCAGGAAGGGGTTAACTAACTTTGCATTTGGGGGTTCCCCAAAGTACTTACCTGCTTAAGAATATTTGTGTGATCTCTTGTTTTATTCTAATAATCCTTTTCTTTGACATACTCATCAGTATTACTTTAAATGCAACAGTGATATATTATTGTCCACGGTTTCCTAGTTATTTAAGTCACCTGAGGGTGTAGGAAGTGTCTGTGTGCCATCCCAAATGGGTATTTGCTGATTTAGAGAATCTAAGAGTGTGTATTTTGGAGTGTATGTGTGTGTTACTATAGTATTGCTCCTTCGTAAGAAGGCATAATCAAACTGACTGTTAAATAAATTAATAATTGTTTAATCAAGAAACCTTGTGTGTAAGAATTTACTTGAATACTTATCACTGTGACCTTCTGTGTAACTCCCCTACAGCTCACATTGACCCCTCTTGAGATAAGCCTGGCTGCTCAACACGCTACCAACCTGTGTAGTACAGACTTATACCAAAAGTTGGGTTCCTATTGCCAGGAGGACAGGGTAGTTGTAGTGCACCCAAAGGGTACTGCATACAATCTTGCCTAACAGGAGAGACTAGGGGATTCATAGAGTTTTAGTATAGCCGCGGCTAACAACAAACGGCCATGAAAGGCTTTTCTATAACCGCGTCTATAAATAAAGCACGTGCGTAGGCACGACAGTGCTTTTCTTCCTTTTATTAGTTGTATCCATAGGCGTGGCTATATTTATAGTCGTGTCTATAAACCTTACATTTTCTGTGGAGTAATCATATTGCTATATGGATGATAGAGCACAGAATTTTATTTGTGTCTGTTATTTTATCTGCTTAGGTGTTCTCTTATTTCATTTGAAGTTTTGAATGCCGGCTTAGTTTGATTTTGGTCTTGCAAAAGATTTTACGTAGAGCCGCGGATGCAAAGCAAGATCTGCAGCTGTGTCGAATATTTCTGTGAGCTTCTTTGTTATTGGTTGTTGTTACTTTTCTATTTGTGTAGCTCTCTGGGATAGATTGTGGGGAAAATGTATCATCCATTTTAGAAGTTTTATTAGTATATAGTTGTCTTTTTTTTGGTATTCATTTTGGAAAGTATGAAAGGCACCATTTTCTGCAGTTTTATCCTTTGGATTCCAGAACTCTCACTGTGCACATGGCACGAATGTGGTGATGTAAAAGTAAGTGTTAATAAATGTTTACATATTTGAAGATTTATTTGCAGTGTTGTGTGTACTAGGTATAATAACTGCTGCTATCAGATGGAGTTCATTATTATTTTTTTCATCTGCTCTGATTGTGTGGCAAGTATTTTTTTATGTATTTTTTTTATTTTCACTAACATAGACCTACAAAATTAGATTGGTCAATCAATGGAATTAATATTCAGGCCTTTAGTTTTTGGATTCATGTTAGTGAGGTTTAAGGTTTATTTGATTGTATTTGTTGTAATTGTAATGCACTTTCAGATATGCAATACTCTTAGCTGTTTTGAGGTTTCTGTGAGGTAGTACAATTGATGGTGTTTTGCAAGTTCATTTTAATAATTTTTTATATTTTTGTATTTTCTTGTAGCTGCATCATTCTCATCATCCCAGTGGACTTGCACCAGATGTTGTACAGTTAACTCCCGGGAAAGGCCAACCCATATTCAAAACACAATGTTAGTGCTCGAGATGGGAGCAGCACATCTGTAGACAGTTCATGATAAGGCTTCTTTGTGGATCTCTCTAGCATTTGTGATGTTTCTTCAAATGGCGTGCTGCAGTGCTAAAGGTGTTGTTTCAAGACTCTGGTTGTTGGTGGCAGCACCTTTAGTGTGGGGAGGTTGATTCTGCACAACCACCCCTCCCAGCTCCAGTGAAGAGGGAAGACCATATGTAAGTCAAAAAAGTCTGCAGCCCAATATGGGGGAGACATCCAGAAATATTTGAAGGCCCAGGTCTTAGGGCCTTATCACGAGTCTGGCGGTAACCCTTAAATCCGGTGATAGCGCTGTTACCGCCGGATTTAAGGGTCCACCAAATCAGGGCTTTGGCGGATTTCTCCCCAGCTCTGAGCTGGGGGGAAAACCTCCAAAAATGTGCGCTCATACCGCCGGCGGGAAATCCGTCGGCGGTATGAGCGCGAAATTTCCCCATTGAGCCCAATGGGGAATGGGGCATTCCCGAATGGGCTCAATGGGGAATGGCGATTTCCATATCTGCCAAACCCGTGATCCGGCGCTAATAGCGCCGGTGGGTTTGGCAGTAGGGCAGATTGCGCCAGCGCTATTAGCTCTGGCGTTACCGCGCAACTCGTGATGAGGCCCTTAGTGTCTTTTTGCACAAGGTGCATTGGTCTTTTTCCATTTCTTTTTTGCCACAAAATATTAAAAACGGTTTCTTTTAAAGTACTAGTGTTTCTAGTATTTCTGCATGTTTGATTGTTTTCCATCCCATGTTCTCCATATTTACTTATCCCACCCTATTCTCTCTTGTTCTCTAAGTTCACTTTTACTACACCATTCTTTAGCATGATATCCCTTGTTTGTTTTCACCCAGTTTATATATGTATGTTCATCGATTATAGTAAGGGTTTGTATTCTTTTCTTGTAACTCTATTGTGTTAGTCAATTAGCGATGGCAATGTACATTATGTGTGGAATGAGTGATTTCTCAATGGGCTAGTGTGGCATCTCCCGGGAGAAGCCAATTGTGGCATAGGCAACACATTACTCCTATAACTGAAACTTTGGGAGCAGTAAAATTGGAACAGGTGGAATTGACAATGCAGCAGAAGTTGAGGGTTCATTTACTATCAGTGGCGTTCCACTGAAAATGTATGTTTCCAAGCTTTGAAGTGGAACATTTGAAGGTCCACGTCTTAGTGTGTTTTTGCACAAGGTGTATAGGATTTCTTTTTTTTTTTAAAAACAGTCTTCTTTTATCTTGAAATATTTCTAATTATCTGCAGTGGTCTTCTTGGAGGTTGTTTTTGTGGGGTGAAAAAGACTGCCAAAAAATGATAGTGCTAGTGTTTCTATCTGTGTGATTGTTTTCTATCTCTGGTCCTCCAAGTTTACTTATCCCACTCTATTCTCTCTTGTTCTCCAAGTTTACTTAAGCTTCCCCATCCTTTGTCCTGCAACCCTCCAGTATAACATCCTTTGTTTTTTGTCACCCACTTTATATATCCCGGTTTGTTTATTATGGTAGTTTTTATTCCAATGTAGGCAGACAAGATGATGAATGAATGTTGAGGTTCCCAAACTGTGTGATGGCTTATTTGAAGGCCCCTTCTGTAAACCTTTCCACAGAATGTATACATCCCTTTCTTGACCTCCTTTTTGCTGTGTTGGTCCTTCTCTGGAATATTGTTAACGGTCAGCAAGTGTTTTTTGTGTACCTTGTTTTTTTTTATCAAGGTAAGCTGAAGGCACTCACAGCGGCTTAGTCCCCAAGTTTACTTATCACACCCTACATTCTTTTGTAGTCCAAGTTTAGACATGGAGGGCGGAAAGGCATCCGGGTCAGAACTGGTGGGCGGAAAGTCATCCAGCTCGCAGACTTGTACTCTGCCGGTCCGGTAACAATGGTGCCGGTGAGCCTACCGGCACCGTTGTTATCAGACCGGCAGGGTCATAATGAGACCCAGAGTGTTTGAAATGAGAGGTTTATGGTTCAATTTTGGAGAAATATTTTTGATAGGATTTTTTCTCTCAGAGAAAAGAAAATCAATTAATCATGTAAAGAAAGAGCACAGAGAAATGTTGCAAGATTTTTTTAATTGCAATAGAGGTGAAGAGTTTTTCTATGAATGAAAATATATTTTCTGGTTATATATTGAAAAAAAAAACAAAGGCTCTTTTAAGAGCTACCCAGAGAACTTGTTAAGTATATTGGAAAAGGAAAATACCTTTGATGTCTTTTTTTTAAATAGCCATGGTTATGACAGCAGCCAATGAAAGGTTGTGCCCTGTTGGAGGAGTGTTAGCCACAGGTACCACCGAGACAATGGAACATTGTGTATTTTTGGTGGTTGCAGCCGCTGCTATAACTATTGCCTTAGCCATGGGTACAACAGTACCAATTCTTGTCCATTGATCATGATATTTCATGGACTTTACAGTTCACAATTCTACATGTATCATTGATTCTATGCTCTCATGTGTACCTTTGTGTTGTTTGAATTTTCACACCTTGTTAATATGTCTTTTTGAATCTTGAAAAATGTTACGGGTAGCCACGGCTGCTGGCGATTCACCAGACCTGCGGCTCCCTATGCTCCAATTGGATGTCGTACTTTACTGCAGGCTTTGGTAACCGTGGGTATGGACCCAATGATTGTATTTTGGTGCAGTGATCATATTATTTTGGCCCTTGTCTTTGCACGTCCTTTGACGAGGACGCCTGAGGACGACTGATTAAAGAGGTGGTGGGAGGAGCAAGTGAGTGGCAGGGTCCAGTTATGTGATCAGCCGCCTATTATATATTTTTTAGCACAGACTTTTACATTTCTTATGTTTGGATGTTCTCACCTCAAAGCATGTGTGACTTAAGTTTGAAACCTTCGTAATAGGTGTTTTTTCAGTGTTCCCGTGGCTATGGGAAGGTCCTCTCAGTCTAACCAGTGTTATAGCCGCTGTTTTGTAATTTATCAAATAAAATAAAAAGGTTTTATTTAATTGCGTTTCTACATGTTCTACAAAGTATTCTTTAGAAGGCGTGTTTTGGGGTTTATTGACTGTTATAGCTTATAATAAAAATGTGTTTGGCATTTTCCTTGTTTGCTTTGTACAGTCCTCTTTTTGTGCTATTGATTTCTGAAGCTATGAAAGTGTCCTTTTTGTGAACATTTGATATTCTGAATCTAGAACTCAGCATGTGCACATGTTTTGTGGTTGGCCATTGTGAAGATCTATTCATTTTCTGGAGGAGCTGAAGGTGAGTCCTTGTTTCTAAATTTCATGTATAATATGATATGAATTGTTGTTTATATAAGATACATTAGGTATGTTTAGGTTTTTGATTTAGTCAAGTTTATAAATATTATTTGGAAAGTATGGTTTTCCATATTTTACTTCAGTGTTTTCAGGAGAGTGATCAAGCAGTAGTACATGTTATGCTATGGTTATGTGTGAGAAAACATATCTTTCCAATTAAAGGTTGTTTCTCACTGACATTGGAAGATGTGAAAAGGATGGGGGTGCATAAGAAACGCTAGTGGCAACCAAGCACCATAACTCTACCCTTGACAAATATTGCAGCTGTGTGTGTGCTTTGTAGTTGGATATCAAGGTGTTTCCTGTGACCCTACATTAGTGATTTTCTGCTGCGTTAGAGTTACAGAAGTGTTTGAATGTGGCTTGAAATTTGAGAAGCCTTATTAGGCAGTGTGCCTAATGAATGTTAACTTGGTTATGATGTTCACCAATGTTCTTTTTCTTATTTGTGGAGATTTGTGGATTCTGCCAGCTGACTAGGAAAGGTAATTTGAATTGGTAAGTTTCCACTGAACATTTCTTCTTTTTGAGAAGTGGTTTGGGAATTGTACTCTGAAGTTATGGCTACAGTATGCTCGGTATTACTAAGGAAACGTTCACTGGGATGGGGGAAAGTTCAATATTGATGAGGTTTGCTTGGGTTGCTTTCTGGGGCCGCCCAGGTCATTCAAATCCTAGTGAGAGAGGGAATGGGCAGTGGATGGAGGCCACACATGGTGATATCTTTTGTTTAGTATCAGTAGGAGTGATTTGTTTGTAGGTGAAATGCAGGATAGTGGGTCAGGCCATTGGCCCTATCAGGCCTTAACAGGTACTAACAGGGGAGGCCCTTGTCTTTGCACGTCTTTTGACGAGGATGCCTGAGGAGGACTGATTAAAGAGGTGGTGGGACGAGCAAGTGAGTGGCAGGGTACAGTCATGTGATCAGCAGCCTATTCAATGATCTGCCTGGAGCTGACCTACGTCCTTAAGTACAGGCTTGTAAATTGTGAATACTGGAGCTGGGTGGAGCAACTGAGTGGCAGTCCAGCTCACCTCCCTCATCACCTTCCTAATGAATTCAGAACACCCCAGAGATTCATGAATGGCAGGTTGCTACATCAAGCCAAAGATGTGTAACAAATTATCTTGCAACACCTTTATGCATGTAATGCAAATTTATGCCATATTTACTGTGCTCAGGACTAAGATGCCCACTTTGCACCTTCAGTTTATAGTGATGAATGAATGTAAAGGGAGAAGACTATGTGCCCTTCTTTCAAATTTCTGGTGAAGAAATCATTTTTCCCAATAGGCTGACATATCTCTTATAGATGAGCCTTATTTGATTGGATAAAGTGTGTGAAGGATTGCATGTAGTGTAAATAAGATGAGCAAAGTGGATTTTGACTGGATGGTAACTGAGTTTCTCAGTTTGTGATGCATTTGTGGTTGTCACCGTACATTTTCAAGATGCCAAGCCTGAATGAAACCTGAGCTAATTGTAGAGATCATAGTGACCATTTGTTTTACAGACTAAGAATTCATGATAAGGGATGCACATATGAAGTGAAAGATATGCACCAACTATTGGACTCGCCAGGTCATACCTATAGAAAAAGAAGCAAGTACATTTGATAAGGGAAATATATTTTTCTCACACATAACCATTGCATAACATTTACTATTGCTTGAACACTCTTCAGAAAACACTGAAATAAAATATGGAACACACTAATTTCCAATTAATACCTGTAAACTGTACTAAATTACAAATCTAAATATACTGAATACATTTCATATAAACAACAATTCATATTATATATTGAAAATATATAATAACACAATAACTGACCTTCACCATCCCAACATATTTCTTTACAGTGTTTTTCTAAGATGCCATCAAGCAAGCAACAACAACGTGCCAGAAGGATAAATTGTGTGCAGGGAAGCAATGTTTTGCAATCTAATATTTTAAAAAGTAGTGTTCTGAAATCTGTGGATACACATAGGGCCTCATTACACGGTGCGCGGTAAAAAACGGTATTTACCGGCATGGCGCTATTAACGTGTCCGCCTTGGCAAGAGGCCGCTAATTGCGTACCATTACGAGTATGCGGACACGAGCATAGTGCTATGCCGGTAATGACCCTACCGCCATGCCGTTAAAGACTGCCAAAAAAAAAACTTAGCGGCACCGACGAAAGCACTGATAGCACTTCCGACCTCCTGCACCACGCAAATAGCGGTCACCGCTATTAGCGTGTGGTGGAGAGTGGAAGCACACTGCTCATATGGAACAAACAATTGGAGTCAGTTAGGAACACGGACAGGGCATTTCAATTAGGCATTCAGAAAATCTACCCTTCAAAAGATTTTCATACGTCAGACGAATTGATTAATAAACTTTTGCATGAACGAAGACCCGATGCCACCGCGCCACCTCCATATGTCCCTCCTCATGGCGCTTTGCCCCTTCCTTTTGTAGTTCCCCCTCCTGTAGTTCCTCTGGTCCTCCCTGATGTTCTTCATGTTGTTCTTCCAGCCGTCGCCCCTTTGCCTGCCCCCTTGCCTTCACCTGTTGTTATTCAGAATGTGCCTACTCTTCCTCTTCCAAGTGATCCTGCATCGCTTGTAGTAGACCAGGGAGCAAGACCAAGGGTTGTGACTCGTAATACTGTGTCCCCAGACAAGAGGAGTGAATTGACTGCTTGGGCTAAACATTGTATGGAGAAGGGTGAACAAGCTGATGTATTTTCCACACTCGAAAATTTAAAAGATATGCCTGAGAAAAATGTTTTTATCGAAGTATTAGGGACTCATTTAAGTATAATGTGGAATAGACTAAATGATGTAGATTTCCCACAAGGGTTACGGGATTTGAACGCCTTAGCGTTGTCCAAAGATACTGCGGAGAAGGTATATGAGCATGTTGAGAGGATTTTTGAGTATAGGAAAGAGTTGGAAGAGTTACAGAACGAGGAAGTAGATGGTGATAGTTTAGGTATTGTTTTCTCCTCAGCGAGAATTAAAAGGTGAGGAAGCACGAATTTGTACAAAGGATGCGATAAAATGGATTTCGGATATGTCGATAACTCCAGATGAAGTATATGACACATATAGTCAGTATACTTTAGAAATGCAAAAGGAGGTGATACGGGTGATGGTAGAGCACCTGCAGAATGAGTGTGTAAGAAGAAAGATTTGTTGTCCCGCAGAATTGTTGAGTGTTTATAAGAGAGATTTTTCGATTAATACTTCTTCGACTGCCTTAGCGCTTGATTTGGCTCTGTTGCTTAGTAAGCGTTCAGAGCTGCCTACTTCTCAGTTGCCTATGAGAGAGGTCCCTCCGACATTTGTCCCGAAAGTTGAGATTGCGGCTGATGCTGCACGAGGTATAGTAGCTGGAGAAATTCCTGCACATTACATTTCACAGTTTGTTCACGTCCCGTTTTCAAGACAGGAAGTGAACACCATAAAGCAATCTATTCCTGATATAAGAAAAAATCCGACCGGATTCTTTAAAGAAATAGAGTCGGTCCTACAGTTGTGGGTATTCAGTTTAAGTGATATTGACCTATTATTTCCCGTACTCCTGCCAGTTGATTTGTGGAAGCAGATTAGGACTATAGATGACATACCTGTGTTGGGAGATACCTGGGATAACATGACTAGGTTGGACAGAGAAAGACCAGCTGGCGAACGACCACCTCAAGTGATATTACCCTTGCCTGATAGAATTATTGTAAAATTGAAAACTATGGTTCCAGAAAAAAGAATCATTTGGGACAAGCTTACGGCCTGTGTCCAAGGAAAGTCTGAGGGTGCTACCGATTTTTTCAATCGGTTCGAGCAGGTATTCTCGGATTTCAGTGGACAAGACTTGGGCACATAGTCAGGGAAAAGGTTGTTTGTCTACAAATTTGTACGTGGATTGCTGCCTGACATCCAGTTACAGATTATGTCCTCTGAAAGCACATGGCAGGCGAAGTCCCAATCAGAAGTATTGCATATGGCTCAGTATTATGAAAATCGTGTAAATACTGAAAAAGAGAAACTTGAGAAAAAAAAAGGTGACTTGAAAACTTAAGTTTTATTGCAGCAGATTGTTAGAAACTCTAGAGGGGGTAATCAATTTAGAGGTCAGTACATTCCACAGGGAAGTGCGCCCTTGGCTCTGGTAACCATTAACGAGTGTGCCTATTGCCGGCAGGAAGGCCACTGGCGTGCACAATGTCTGACCTTACAGCAAAGGTCATTTGGGAACATGAGTAGACGATCCAGAGGTTGCCCAGGAGCAGGGGGCCCTGGCAGAGGTCAGTTTACATCAAGAATCACAGCAACCTCCTTCACAAGATAAGCAAGTTTCAAATGTGGATAATAGAAACATTTTTGATCACCCTTCTGCCGCGTACCTCTCTGAATAGCTTCCTTTTGATAATATTCTGTTCCGCTAGGATTGCCCGAAGCAGGATTTGGAACCTACGCCTATTCCCCTTCATCAGAAAGGACCCTACGTTGAGATGGCGGTGGGAAATAGGAAGCATCTATTTTTAGTAGATACGGGAGCACAGAAATGTTCCATTGATCATTCGCAGGTTCCAAACATTCCCCTGTCAGGGCAATCCAACGTTTCCGTAGGGTTTTCAGGCACACCTGTAGTTTGTCTGGTCTCTTTGCCAGTACCGATAACAGTGGGTCCCTTCACGGAACAGTGTCCATTTCTATTTACCACAAACTGTGGGGAGAACTTGCTGGGGCTAAATTTGTTGAAGGCATTCCATGCAGTAATTCATTGTTTTCCGGATGGAATTCGGCTAACAATTTCACCTCAGCAATCACTCGCCTCTCAGTTTTTGACTCGACCTTTACCGCCACAATTTAGTAATGTTCCAGAATGCTTTTGGGCAATTGATGATAATGATGTGGGCATTCTCCAAATTGAACCTGTTAAAATTATTTTGAAACATGGAGTAAAATTGCCTCGCATCCCGCAATATAAGATCTCAGTTGAAGGCGAACAGGCTTTGAAATGTATAGTTTCTGATTTTGTACATCGTGGAGTAATTTTGGAGATTACGGGTAGCATATGTAACAGCCCTATTTTGCCAGTATACAAAAAAGGTGATAATGTGATTCCCTTTAGTTTTATAATTGATTTACGTGCTATTAACAAAATTGTGCCTCCTCTCTTTCCTATTGTACCTGATGTCACAACGATGCTAACTATGATTCCGGCTTCTGCCACTCATTTTAGTGTTGTTGATCTTAAAAACGCGTTTTTCAGTATTCCCATACACAAGGATAGCAGGTATTTGTTTGCGTTTACCCTAGGTGGACGCACGTTTACATTCACTCATGCACCACAAGGGTACACTGAGAGTCCAAGTATTTATAGTAGGGCATTGAAAGAGCAGCTTGATACCCTCGAGTTGCCTACTACTTGCACGTTACTGCAGTACGTAGATGACCTCCTCTTGGCAGCTGATTCTGAGAGTGCCTGTAAAGAAGGCACCTTGTTGTTGCTTTGTCACCTAGCAAAACATGGCCACAAAGCTTCACTTAAGAAATTCCAATATTGTTGCCAGGTGGTCGCCTATTTAGGCTATCTCCTGTCAAAGGAGGGAAGACGGTTGACACCTGAACGAATAAAGACCATTTCTGGTATGTCTGTCCCAAATACGCAAAAGGAAGTTAGAGCCTTGATAGGTATGGCTTCTTATTGTAGATTGTGGATCCCTAATTTTTCGTTAACGATTAAACGCTGGCTTTGACAAAGAAGGGCATTTCTTTGCCATTGCCATGGACCTTGGAACACCAGACAGCATTCGATTTGCTCAAATCCGCGCTGTGTTCAGCGGCGGTTTTAGGAACTCCGAATTATGATAAGGCCTTTGTATCATTTGTGCATGAACGTGATGGATTTGCTTTGGCTGTGTTAACGCAGGAACATGTGGGGAAGAATAGGCCGTGCGGCTACTATTCCTCCGCCCTTGATCCTGTAGCATGCGCTTTGCCAAGATGTTTGCGCGCTGTTGCTGCTGCTGCTGCGTCTGTAAAACAGAGTGAGGGAATGGTCCTGGGTCATGCGTTAACCCTAATGGTACCTCACTCTGTAGATATTCTATTGAATAGAACTCAAACGCAACACCTCACTTCTGCACGATTGACAAGATATGAACTGATCTTGTTTGCCCCCCACATTCAAATTCAGAGGTGTTGCGTATTAAATCCGGCTGAACTTTTACCTGTCTCACAAAATGCTGTTGATGATGACGATACATCACACGATTGCCTTTATATGACAGAACAAGAGACTAAAGGCAGAATCGATTTGAAAGACACGCCTTTGAATAGCCCTCAAGGAGAGCTATTTTGTGATGGCTCTTGTTTTAAACTTCCAGACGGTACATCCACGGCTGCTTATGCTGTCACTACTTTAAGCACGGTTGTGGTAACTAAAAGAATTATGCATAATTCTGCGCAGGCCGCAGAAATTATAGCGTTAACTCGAGCTTGTGAGCTTTCTGAAGGGTGTACAGTGAACATATATACTGACAGTCAGCATGCCTTTGGGGTGGCCAACAATTTCGGTAGACTTTGGAAAGAACGAGGTTTCTTGACCTCGCACGGAACAAAAATCCAGCACAGCACTTTAATAGTGCGATTGCTTTCAGCACTTGCACTCCCTGTTCAGTTAGCTATCATAAAATGTTCAGCACATCAGAAAGTTACAGATGATGTAGGAAAAGGGAATACCTTTGCCGATCAGATAGCTAAACAAACTGCCACTGATTTCAGTTCAGAAATGTATGCTGTAAAAGAAATTGTAAATGTTTGCACTTTGGGTGAAAGTATCGATGCTGTAAAAGATATTCAAGCAGATGCTACCATAGAGGAAACTAAGAGATGGATCGAGGGTGCAGGGAGATTGGATGATGATGGGTGTTGGGTAGACAATGTTGAAGGGAAATGGTTACTCCACGACGCCTACATTACAATGATGGTTATTATGGCTCATGGTCCGACACATGTGTGTGCGCGGAAATTAACAAAAATGCTACACAGTGTATGGGCCAATGATAAGATTTTCAAAACTGCGGAGCGTTTTGTCCAGAACTGTATGGTTTGCTTGCAGCACAATGTAGGAAAAGGTACCTCGACTCCTAGAGGAAGTTTCGCTCCACTTCCCGTCCCGTTTGAGGTTATTCACTTTGATTTTATTGAAATGGAACGGTGTGACAATCTTAAATATGTTTTGGTTGTTATTTGCGCCTTTAGTAAGTGGGTTGAGGCCTTCCCGGTTAGAGATGCAACGACCATAACCACGGCAAAAACTCTGTTGAAAGAGTTTTTCCCTAGGTTCGGGCTGCCGAGAGTCATCTGGTCTGATAATGGTCCACACTTTTATTGCCACTGTAATCCTACAAATTTGCAAAGGATTACAGATTGACAAGCGGTTCCATTCAGCTAGACATGCCCAGAGTGCCGGATTAGTGGAAAGGCACAACGGCATTATAAAGAACAAACTCGCTAAGACGTGTGCTGGCACCAAGCTAAAATGGCCAGACGCCTTACCGATCGTGTTACTATCGATGAGAACAACCCCTCAAACTAAGACTGGGCTCTCTCCCTTTGAGGTGGTAATGGGGAGACCTGCTAATATTTGGGGTATGCCAAAAAGTCGCTCACTACGGGATATAGAAAATGTGCTTCTTTCAGACTACTGTAACCAGTTGACTAAAAATCTGTTTTCAATTTATCACCAGGTGCGAGAGGCATTACCTGTGCACTACGAGGGTCCTGGTCACAGTCTACGACCGGGGGACTGGATCCTCACGAAGGTTTTTGAGAGGTCTTCTTGCCCTGCACCTCGGTGGAGGGGTCCCTACCAAGTCCTGTTGGTCACTCAGACTGCCGTACGGGTAGCGGGTCGTAAACACTGGATCCATGCGACGCACACCAAATGGATCCCACAGCCCGTGCCTCACGATACAGAAGACATAGAATCCCTTCCCACTGCTGTAACTAGGGTGCCTGAAACAGCAACAACCAACAAGGGAGAATCGGAGACCGCTTCAGAATCCGCAGGGCCGGACAAAACGGCCATCTTGTCTCCACACTCCCCAACAGTGGAACTTCCGGATCAATCCTTTCTTGATTCCATTTCCGTCCGTTCGCCACTTCCAGGAGGAAGCGACAACACTTTGTTCCCACCAGAAACTGCAAAATATAATTTGCGCCCAAGGAAGTAAATGTACAGCATGGTCTGACTGTGCGATTGAGAAAATCATTTGAGGGCTTGCCTTTTGGCCCGATTGTACGGGAAGATTCTGTTGGCTAAGGGTTGTGGGAAAGACATTAAGAAGACGCGCGACTGAAGTCGCCAGCAAACAAACAATTGCTGTTTTTTCGATTGAAGACTACGATGCCTGCACCCGCTACCGCGCGTTTCCAGTACCTTCAGGAGGTTGAGAAAGTTCAGGAAAGCCATGAAATTAATTGCCCCGGATTGGGCCAGGAGAACGTGGTACCCAGACCTTCTCGACATGTCCATCTGCCCTCCAATAAGTCTTCCACAAAGAGAGGATCTTCTCTCGCAAGAGGAAGGTCACATTCTCCATCCAGAGGTGAAGACACTCAACCTTCATGCATGGCTTCTGAGAGGCTGAGATACAAGTATTGGGGCCTTCCGGGTGACTTCATGGAGATTTTGCTTTCGGCCACAAGGCCAGCAACTAAATCTCTGTACCGATGTTGGAACAAGTTCAGTAACTGGTGCAGAGATACGAATGTGGACCCTTTTCAGTGTAATTTTCCCACAATATTGTCTTTTCTGTTATACTTGGCTAATCTGGGGCTCCAGGTTGGCACGATAAATGGTTATTTAGCAGCGCTAGCTATTTTTAAGCAATCCTCGGAGGAAGAATCTTAATTCAAAATACCTTTTTGATTACACAATTCTCAAAAGGTCTTAATGTGTTTCCTCCAATACCTTTTCAAGTACCTGTGTGGGACTTAAACTTAGTACTAACGTGCCTCACATGCATCCCATTTGAGCCTTTACATTCTTGTCCGTTAAGGCTCCTTACTTTAAAAACCATCCTTCTAGTGGCAATTACATCAGCCCGCAGGGTAAGTGAGTTGCAGGCACTTTCTAGCGGGCCTCCTCACACCATCTTTTATAAAGATAAGGTTGTTCTTAGGGTCAAACCATCTCTTTTGCCAAACATTGTCTCAGATTTTCACCTGTCACAGAAAATAACACTGCCTGCTTTTTACCTTCCCTCTCACGCAAGTAAGGAGGAGGAAAGGCTACATAGATTAGACACTAGGAGGGCTCTTAGTTTCTATATTTCAAGATTGGCAAGATTACGTCAGTGTGACCAACTCTTTGTGGGATACAATGGCCGTAAATTGGGGCTGGCAGTGACTAAGCAAACATTATCTAGATGGATAATTTTTGCTATAACTGAATGTTATAGATTGGCTGGGAAAGATCCTCCAGATGGGCTCAGGGCTCATTCAACCAGGGGCATGGCAACTTCAACAGCACTTCAAAGGGGTGTCCCAGTGCAAGATATTTGCGCAGCAGCCACCTGGTCATCCATGCACACATTTATAAAACGCTATGCCCTAAATCCGACTTCTTCACAGGGAGGTCTCTTTGCTAAATCAGTACTTAATTCGGTACATGACTAATATCTCTGTACTCCCGCCTCCAATACAAAACAAATGCTTTGGGAGTCTATCTAAGATGAGGAGTACGTGGGAGGACACAATCCATTCGAAGAACAAGTTACTTACCAACTGTAACGTTCTTTCGATTGGATGTTCCTCCCGCGTATTCCTCATCGACCCTCCCAGCCTACCCCACAGTACAGTTTACGTGGTTTATACTCAAAATTCCTTTAAGGCTTGGGTCAAAAGAGGCATGCAATTTACTACAATACATTGGCTACAATATACGAAAAAAACGAACTGAGGCCAACGGGTGAGCTCGAGGCATTTATACATCGGTTGACGCTCGACGGATGCTGCTGAGGGACATCGATGCTGCAGCCTCGATTGGAGCGCCCTCTGGTGGAGCGACATTTTTTTCCGAAGTAGCAAAGCTGATGGTAAGGATATATCTAAGATGAGGAATACGTTGGAGGAACATCCCATCGAAAGAACGTTACCAGGTAAGAAAGTAACTTGTTCTTCTGTGTGATACACTGCCTGCTAGCTTTATTTTGCAGTTTGTTCAAAAGGCCTAAATAAATAAATGTATTTTTATAACCGACTGTTGAACTTGTATAATTGTGTGCTATCCTGTGTTGACTCATTGAGGGCCACTGACCCCACTCACAATCTGCGGAGACTAAGCCTTAACCAGACCCTCCAGTTTATAGCGATTTTGTGATCCCGCAAAATGCAGCGAAAACAGCCGTTTTGCGCAAAATGCCGCAAAAACGGCAGTTTTGTGTAAAAACAGCATTTTAAAAAAAATTTTTTTTTTAGTAATCTGCAAAAATTACTGTATTAAAAAAATAATACTCCGGGTGCCAGGTGCTCAACTTTTTTTTTTTTTTTTACACAAGAAATGAAATGTGCTAACACATCTCATCACTTGCGCCCCAAAAAAGTGCAGCCCAATCCACAAGGGACACATGAATGGGCACATTTTATATGCGCGCCCATTCAGATGGCCTTTTTCACCTCCTTGATCAAATAAAGTGGCGTTACTGTCACTTTAAAAGCGCATCCCTCATTTCCAAGCAAGATGCACTTTTAAATGTGCAGAAATTGTAGGCAACCCTACGCGCACGGGATGTGGGGCTGCCACTGCATGATAGGGTCTTTCCTGACCCTGTCATGCATTTCTTTTAAGGTATGAACCGCTGCTGTGTCGCTTGCATTTCTGTTCCTCAAACAGGGTAAAAATGCATTTTTTGGGTCGCATTTTACAGCGGCGGCCACCTGGAGGGCCTGTCCCTGTGAAAGGTGATGGGAGCTTGCAGGGAAGAGCGATTCTATTCAAAGTACTGCCCATTTTGATGACAAAAATCTATCGAATGTTACAATTTGACCTATTTCGTCCAGTATGATTCGATCAATTTTTATAAATACTGAACATGTGTTGCGAGTTTGTCACCTGCTCCCCATGTTCAGTATTTTTGGTCTAGGGTGGTTGCAGAAGTGTTTTCCCCTTTTTCCTCAAGATTGGAGGCGGGGACAGAAAAAAAAGAAAATAACGAAAAAGCAAAGTTAAACTACAAGTGTATAAGGACAGTAATGCTATCCAAATATAATAAGTGAAACATTTGTTTGGTCTGTATTAAACCAGCATGTAAAGAGTGTAAATGTGAAATTAAAAGAGTAATGGAGTGTGTTAGTAAATGTACTGAAAAGTAAACCACATGCACGAGATATGTAAATTAGGAAAGTGAACCTGGTGCGACCCTAGCCCAGTGTATGATTAACCTGTAAGAGGGCTGGACATCATTTTACAAATTGTATAAATGCGTCGATGTCCAGCTAGGAAATACTGTCACTGCTCACATTGAACCCTGCTGGTGGTCTCTGTGATGTATTGACGGCCAAATAGCTATTTGTGTACTTTGTTGAATACTGTTCAGTTTTGTAATAAAGATTCTGGGAATCTTTATAAGCCTGTGTCGGTGTATTTTCCTTTGCTCGGTGTAACAGCCATAATATTGTATTTTTTCTGATTCTACAAAATGACATAACTTCCTGCGATGTCATCAGGGGGTCAAGGGCCGCGTGATGTCACTTCCGCTACCCCTGGCATTTTGGTGAAATGACGTCCCTGATTTCAGCCCCTGCACACATTAGACGGATGCCTGGAAGTGGTGAAACATCAAGGTCATCATAGAAGGACCGTACAGAGCTCATTTCAAGCATCTGGGTGTGAGTAACAGAACTTCAAGGCTTGAAGGCTCCGTTTTGAGGCCCTAGAACACAATGGGGGTCATTACGAGTTGGGCAGTAAGGGGTTAAAACCAGTAAAGGTGCTGGAGCCGTCAACCCCTTACCACTCTATTACGAGGTCTCCTCGCGGGGCCCGGTAAGGACGCCTGGTAAAAACAGTCCCGCGAGGAGACCAGCCTGTAGTTAGCATGCTCCCCATTCCCATTGAGCCCTGTGGTGGCTGGAATGGGAATGGGGATGTACCGGGTCCGGGTTCCTTGAATGAGGAATTACCGGGCCCTCCAAGGTTGGAATGGCCCGGTAATTCCTCATTCAAGGAACCCGGACCCAGTAACCGGTAAGGGGGTAGCCATGCTGCTATTAGCAGCATGGTTACCTCCTACCGTGTAATGACCCCCAATGTTTCCGAGATGTTTGCACTGCAATGCGGACAACATCAATGTGGTTATATGGGAGGACTAGACAAAGCTCATTTTAACCAACTCAATGCCAGAAACAAAATTTGAGTTCCCTGAGGGAACTCATAAACCACGTTTCAAGTCCCTAGGACACACCGTTTCCGAGATATCTGCACTGCAATGCACCGTAACATACTGCAGTGAGCCAGGGTGACGCACAGAAGCTCCCATTATGCTGCAGCACATATATTCTCACCTCCCTCCATGCCTGCTCTGGGCTTGTCCACAATTGATGAAAGTGTTATCATGTCTGTCTACAGAACCTGTGTAAAGTACCAGCACATTTTGCTAGTTATTCATAAAGCCTACAACCCCACGGATCTCCATCAATAGACAACACCTGCCTACACTCAACGTCTTCCTACAAACACTGCCACATCTAAGACACTACACTAAACACAAGCATCCAGACCTCACATAAAACATACACAATCCACTCTGCTCGCACAGAACCCATCAGACAAACTCCCTCAAGGTCCTCCACATACCCCATCTTGCCACCTGTTCACACATTGATCTCAGAAATCCTGCACAAGCGCTCTAGAAGGAAACTTGCATGATTGTGCAATGCAAGGTGACTAGAATCAGCCCTCGCCAATTGGTCGGATTCCAAGGCAAGCCAATAGGCAGACAAAATCCTGAAATATAATCCAGTGAATTTCATAACTATCCATCCTAGGGGGCTGTTACGGACAGGAGCTCATGAAAATCCCAGACATGCTGCTTTCCGTATACTGTACCACATAACATACCATAGTATTAAAGACTATGGAAACAAATCACATTTTCCTATGAACTATAAAACATGTACTCATGGATTTATTTGACTGTTCCCTTAGACCATTGCAATTCCACAAAGGTCGGCAGAAATTAGTCTCTGCGTGCACACACACACACACTCAAATTCAGAAACGTTTTGCACTAATTATCAAATCAAACTGAAATGCACCCATTCCACATTAAAGACTAAGCTTTGTTTTATGTATGTAAGTTCGTTTGGTCCTGTGGGTGACATCACCACCGTTCACCCCCTCAAGACTGTTCCTCATCTGTGTTCCTTTCTGGTAACCCCGTCAGACATTTCAACGATGTGAGACAAAATGTTCACGTGCGTGTTCAGTCAGTGCAGGTCGGTGCCACGGGGATCGAGTCGAGGCCCAACATCCTTACAGCTTGGGCGGGCCTAACCCAAGAGAGAAGGGTTGTCATGGCCCCCTGTCCTTTACTGTCCCGCAGAACGAGGGAAGAGCGACCTCCGCCGAGCACCTCGTCGTTTCAAGTTGTCACTCAGCTCTTATTAAAGCAGCGAAGAGTTGGCCCTTTCTCCCTGAAATGGCAGGGTTCTTAAGAGCAGTGAACACCTCCCTTGGCAAACGCTGCTTAACGTCAGCCGCTCGCAACCCAAGCCCGCAGCTTAGCAACCGGGGCGCTGATGAAAGGAAGCTTTTAAAAATCATTTTGTTGGACAATTTCCAGCTTATTAAAAATGGAATATGCCCTGTCAGATTAGACCATCGGAGACTCTGTCAAAAGTCGTATAAAAAAAAAAACAATATAACTTTTAAATGAGCCTGCGCACCTGCAGTAAAATGGCCTGTCGCTTTTAACCTCCAGTATCCCCATAGGACGCTCTCGCTGAAGACGAGCAGAGACCACACATCGGGACCAGATAATTGTCATATATAAATAGTGACATCTCTTTCACTATCCATACTGCTTGAGCGCTCCTTCCTAAGACTATATGGCTATTGCAGCTCCATTTGAAGGTATACACCCTGGGCTCCGCTTGTCTCATTATGTTGCTTTCGCATCAGAAATAACGGGTAACAACGTACTAATTAGGAAATGTTAATGCATTTCATGGTGCAGTCATTTCATCTATCAATTGAAGAGTAACCAGCCCCAGCTGTGAGTCAATTACATGCAGCCAATTATTTATTAGCAAATAATAATATGAATAGCAATAACACTATTATTAACGTTAATAATAATAATGACAATAATCAATGTACACGGGGCTTGCCAAGTGAGTTATGTCACTTTGCTTAAGAATACTACCGCTTTAAAATAATAGCAGAAGATTTATAGATACACTGCACAGGCCAACCTTATGTTCGAGTGGTGAGACGAAGTGACTGAGAAGGGGAAGAACAGCATTTGGGTTTACGCAACTACAAAGAAAGTGTAACCCATTTTGGCTCAGGGAGATTGATCTCATTTCAGATTGAATATGCTTCATTTTTTTTATTAAGAGTCAGTTTCAAGGCACCAATACAAACAATTAAGCCTGAATGATGACTACAACACAACAGGACAAATAGTGTAAATGGCATCAAAATAATTCTGATAAACGAAAATAAGAACCACTAAAATATTAAGTGCCCGCGTTATAGAATGTTTTGCATGCTGAATAGTGACTTGCGCATAATCAGCGCAAAAAAACTCCTTTTGTCGATTCATGGAACGGACTTTGAGTGTCTTTCCGTGGCTTCACGTGGCCCATCAGTTCTTTGCGTGAAGTCGAGTGCTGTGCGTGAGACTGCATGCAAAGTGTGGGACGGGTCCATGCAAGGAAATAAATAGGGGGCGGAACATGCATATTCTCCATTTCCCAAGCAGAATGAGGAAGAACAAGGAATAATGTGGGTGTGTTGAGGGACGGGCCATGCAAAGAACCCACATGCCCATTCAAACGCAAACACACCAAATTTATGGATTTCACCTTGCAACGTCACGTCAGGAAAAGTCACGCGCAAACCTCCTGATCTCACCGCCAACTGATAGAACTCCATTTTATAGCCACAGGCTCCTTTCAACACACCACTGGCATAGTCTGTGGCATATCTCAGGCCACACCATCCCGCTGTCGCCACCGGGTTTTGGCATGCATAACACCACGTGCATGTGTGCGCAGGCAGATACACATGCTGTGCACACTGCTGGAAAGGCAGAGATTGTGCCAAGAGTTCTATGCACTTGCACATTTCCCACGTGTACTCAGAGCATTTGATTGTACACATGTTGCGCTACACCCTCCTGCCCCGGTTGATGGAGCACATTTACCTCAACCGGAAGCACTGGCATTCCATCAATGTGAAGGTCATCTGTGATGCCAACGGAATCATCAAGCAAGTCAATGCCAATGTTCCTGGCACCACACAAGACAGCTACATTTACTGCCAGTCACCACTCTACTGGGCCCCTGCATCAGGAAAATATGGCAACACCTGGCTCATTGGTGAGTAAGAACTGTTGCACACATGCATGTATGCACATAGCACACTGAACAACAGACCATAACATAAATGCCAATAACAAACATTCACACATTTGCAGGGGATAGTGCTTACCCACTATCAGGATTCTTGCTCATGCTATTCAGGAATCCGGCCACACGAGCCGAGGTAACATACAATGCAGCACATATAGCCACTCGGGGCATAGTGGAGCGCACATTTGGGGTGCTTAAGTTATGTTTCCGCTCCCTTGTCCACTGTGGTGTGATATTGCTATACGCCCCACCAGTAATGCAACTGCAACATGTGTCCCCCTGAGTGCCATGCAACAAATGCAAGCAAGAACTCGCCAGCCACCCATAACCATGTGTCCCTGCACCCATGCAGCCAAACCCACCCTCATCAGGCCAACACAACTAAAACACCCCACACAGGGAAGCCTTGCCCACCCACAACATGTACACTGCCTGCCCCACCCTGAGTGCCATGCAGTGAAGGACCAGGTACCACTTACCCTTTGTTCTGGTTAGTGGACATTATGAACACTCTGATCCGGCTGGAGTCAGAATGACACTGAGAGGACTCCCAAATAGAGATCACTGAGATGGATACCCAGGATCACCTTGCAAGCACTCCCAATGCCACGATAATGCATTTCCTGGTTAACGTGGCATCAGGACAGTGCAGTAAACATTGGAAGGGGAGCTGATGATGGAAAGTCCAGGATGACGGAATCCAAACATCTCATAGAATGCAGGATCCAGCAAAAGGCAGCTGGTCCTTCAGGCCGTCATCATACAGGAAGGCAGGGAAAAGAAACAACTGGCATATTAGAGACAAGCAGACAAGAGAACAGAATGAAAAAAGGAGGTGGAGGAGACTGGCACATAAAAGCGAGCAGGGAACAGGCAAGAGGAAGAGAAGGTAGAGTTCAGAGGGACTGAACTGAATAGGGACCAATGAGCTGGGAACAGAAGGGGGCATTGAGATGCACTGATCAGCTGTCAACAGGCAGAAAAATAACTGCTGGTGAACCATGCATGGTACATGTCCCCATGGAAAAACAACAACACCGGGCCAATGGCGTGTGCCTGGTGTCTGTGGTAAACATGACATTCCCTAAATGCCATGCAATGCTGTACGTTGTGTGGACTTGTCTCGGGACAGAACCCCCCAGAAGGGCCAGATGTACCAGGAGTGGCCTGCCAGAGTGGGTAGACATGCCATAAAAAGCTGAGGGAACGGGATGCTGTGCAGAGAGAGAGAGGGATAGGGGAATAGTTGTGCAAGGAGGAGACTAGCTGGTGGGAGGAGGAGGAGAGAGATGCTGGCTGGTACAGTGGGTGAGGGCAGTGAGAAGGTAGTAAAGAGAGGAAGACAGAGACATAAAGACCAGGACAAATGCAGCATGGTCTGAAAGCCTTGAAGGCTCATAAATGGAAAAATGGCACATGTTTGGGGCGAGGAAGGACAATAGTGGGTGAGGGGGAAGGGCAGACTCAGAAACAAAGGCTACCTGTGAAAGGGGAACCCCCAGCTCCTCACCACAAAAACAACATGCTCAACCCACCATGTCATGTAATCCAGAAAGAGACCAATGTCTGCATCATCCACGCAAATAAGTCCCTTCAACCACATTTCCAGACCCTGAACCAACCATCAACCCCCCTGTTGGACACCACAGTAAATGGACATGGCAACAGGCCACACATCCTGGACGAGACAGTCTCAGTAATTGTGCAGGTATCTTAGGATGCACTGGCAACACCTAAAGGGATAACACATGAACTTAAGCTGGGGGAGTAGACAATGTACCACATGCATGTTCCCCCAATGTACACACATACACACCATGCAGTCACTCACAGTGCTTGATTTGAGCAACAAGTGATAGAAGAACATCCAGGTGGAGAGAACATACTGAAAACAACAATGAACAACAAGTGACTTGATTTGGGAACACAGGAAAAGTCTGTCAGGGGTACATATGCACAATGCAGTACAACCCTAGATGCACCAGGTTACCAAACCTGTCCTGTTGAGTCAATGGAGACAAATAGCCAGATCCGTGTTACCAGAGACATGGCCATAAAGGAGCGAAGCCAAGGACGTGTAGACCTGACAATGAACGTCAGTGTAAGATGTGGAATTGTAGCAGGGCAGGTCAAGTGAGCAGATAACAGTGTGGAATGGGCTCTGGCATAGGTCAAATAGTAGGGTGGACAGGGAGAACACCTGCAGGGCCCTGTAGGACACATGGGGTGTGGGAGGAGAAGGGTGGCAGTAAGAAGACATTGGAACGTTCAGTGAGGCAAGTGGCAAACAACCAAAAACACAGATTCTAGATGCACAGAGAATTCAGGACCTGATGTAGATTCCGAATGTGGCAAATAATGCCAATGGCTTAAGTGTGATAAGTGCTGCACATTTCCATAATTTGGCTGTCAATTGTGAAAGTGCATCCTGAAAAACATTGCACACACATTGATGTGAAAGGATACATACACACACATGCGTGTGGACAAACACACATCTGCACTGACATTCACAGTGACTAAATAACTACACCCACAGAATGCAAACGTGTGAGAATGCATGTAAAGCTCATGGTGACCACTAATACAGATATTGCATGATCGACAGTGCTCATCCTTACCTGCTGACAGAGCTGCCCTGATCTGATTGCCTCATCACCTTCACCGGAAACTGTACCTCCACATTTGTGAATGGAGGGCTAGTGCCTGGCAGAATATATCCAGTCCACGCAGTGCCAAGGCCTTGTCTACATTGGCCAGGGCCAGCCGTGACACAGATGCATGCACCAGCACCCCAAAGGTGGAGAGGTCACGATAAGCTTCATTCCAAATGGCCACAGAGTCTGTATGTGCGCTCACCTGTGATGCATAAAGTTGCTGGGACAGTGTCTGCCTTAAGGCATCCATCTCCTGCTGGAGCTGTGTCCTTGTGGCTGATAATTCATCATGCAGTGAAGCCCTCAAGCTCTCCATCTCACAGCGATGGGATGTACGAAATGCCAACATCTCACGCTTCAGGTCCTCTGTATGTGCCTCTCTATGTGTCTTAGTATCTGCTTGCAGGGTCTCCTGGAGACACTTCAGATTAGCCCGTTGGCCCTTCATGTTGGCCTCCATGCCAGGTGTATTGGAGCGGCTTGAGGGCCGCATGTATTTCTGCTGTTACGCATCCCGGGTCGCTGGTGTTGACATGCTCTCAGCCAAGTGATCCATACCCTCTGCAATACGATTCAACACAGTTCCGTGCCGGATGGCAGCATGCAACATTTGCTGCTCCCACACTGTCTCTTCAGGATGCACACATCAACCACATGTGTGGGGCCCACGGTGGTGTGATACAAGGGACTAGGCCTGTTGCTGTGGGGCCCCTGTCGTTGGCTGCAGGTCTGCAACCCTCCATTGGACAACAGCCCCAGCACCTGACACCAACTCATGGGAGGGAGGTATTGCAGCCTAACCACCGTGGACGTGGGGCTTACCACTGACTGGCCATGTGAAGCCTGCTGCACCACCGCAGACTCAACAGCCCCATCTGATCTGCCCATTGGGGCACTCACCTTCTCCCTCAGCTAGTCACTTCTGGTTCTGCATACGAATCAGCAGAGTCAGAAGTGTCCGCAGATAATCACCTGTAGCACCTGTGGATTTGCATGGTGAAGGACACCACAGCCTCCACTGGTGGACTGACGTACCAGCTCCTCTTCTTCATCCTCCTCTGTATCTGTGGCATCATCACCTGCAGATTGACAGAGAACGACATTTTGAGTCATGTGTTTCCTGACAAACATGCGCATGTACATCAAAGTGCAGACAGACACAAAATGGATGGACACCCATACATATCACATTGTGATTTGCCACACCGTGAGCTGTAAACCACGGATTTGTGGCATTTTCTGACATGCACCCTCCCTTCACCCCAGGTCCTGTCCATGCTGTTAGTGGACACATAGACATACAAATGTGGCATACACAATGATTGATGGGCCATCTAACAAGCATTTCATCACACAACCCAGGGACAAGTACTGCACATGGGCACGTGGAGCATTTTAATGCTAAAGGCCAGCACGTGACATCTGCTAGCTGGCCGAATCCACAGATACTACCAAGATCGACATATGGCATACAATACATGATTGAAAATTTGTATTTGGTAACCATGTCATGTCAAATCACACATGTAGACTGCACATCCATTACTACATATGCCATGTGCCTGAGATGCCAAACAGTGATGTCCTTGCCAAAGTGCTCCTGTTGATGTATTCGGACACAGCCTTCATACATTCCCACACCAGCCTCACCATCCACCCAACATGCCAACTACTGCCACATTTTGGCTAAATGTGACTTTACACCCTGATCAGGGCAGCACGGTCCATTGCGTCATTGTGCAGAGCGTATTACATGTACAATCAATGATATTTGTGCAGCAATGATGTGTGCACAGGTCAGTTCACAATCCTCTCAGTGAAGGCTTCCCTGTGTTTTGTAAAAATGTGACTACACATATGACTGTTACCGTCTGGTGTGTCAAATCAATGATGACACCAGGTGCACCAGCACCCCGTGTGTGGATTCACTTGGCCTTGAGCCCCCTGCTGTATGCCTAGCACAATACATGGATATGCATTGTCAAATCACATTGTGTGTGATGACAGTGCCATTCACATGACATTTATTTACTGTGTTACACAGCAGTACCAACGACAACTTTTCAACAGAATCTTAATAGGAAAAGAACATGATAGTCAATACAATTCATAGTAAGTGGAATAAAAAGAATAAGAAGAGCCCATCGTTTCCCAACAGTCCCATCAACCCATATTCAATTCAACCACTCAGTTCATCAATAAGAATTACAATCCTCCAAAATGCTTGCTTCTTTTTTCTAAAGGATTGTGAGAAATATAATACACGGTTTCGATATTCCCCCCATAAACAATGACCAAAGTACCTCACCAGAAAGAGTGGGACTCAGTCCAGCTGCAAGCAGAGCTTTTGACCTCAGAGCTTCCAAGGCTTCACAGCTAGTCAAATGATGTTTAACTGACACAAGCTGGTTGGTGCCACACAAGCGGCACATGCGTAGGAGCCTAGGGCTGTTATTCCAGCTACCCGTGATCTCCAAGGTCTTTCCTGAGCTACTTTTTAATTTGAGGTAATCCGAGACCAAGGGATTGCCCACAAACGGGCCTATATAATTCAGGGGGTGTTCCCGATTGAGAATATATGCCGTGAATAAGCCACTGTTATATTTTGTGGTAAAGGCCACAACATTTTTCTCACTAAAGCAAGAGAGACCAACTCTTCTCATAGCAGCCTTAAAGCGTGAGAGAGGCCAATTCACTTGGTCACCCAAGACTAGGGACAGCTATCTAGCAGCAATGTAATAGATGGAAAGTAAGGCACTAGCCTGCATATGAGGGGCCTTTACTCAGCCAGCCTCGAAAATGATGGAATTCAGAGTGCCGGTCTGGGCATTGGATAGTCTCCAGTGTATACTCACGCAAGTCAACTGGAATCTCGACAAGCAAGACTCAATGCCGAGCTCAAGCAGAATAGCCTCAACCAGAATACGGTTTGGAAGTCGAAACAGCCTCTTGAGCAGTGAGGATTCCAATGTATTCATTCCAATGATGTTGTCATATGAAGTGTAAGGCAATGACTGGCACTGAGTGAGTGACTGACAGTCATTGACTGTCTCTTTTTATGACACTGTCATATAACAGGAGCTGTCACCTGACCCAATGCGAAGTGGCACTGAACATTGTGTTTGTTTGCTTCGCACAATATTCGTCCTTGCCCTGTGTGACCACACAACTTTGTATATCTGTGCAGCCTTTGATACAACTGATGGCCAGCTGGTTATGAGAGAGTATTGTCAATTTATATATGAGATTAGTTGGGTGCTGCTTGGAAATGACTAGGCCACTCAGACTGCTGAGTGTATCAGAAAATGGAAGTAAAATTAAAGTTGCTAGTCACAAGTTCTTGCGCACCTTCAATCAGTTTTCACAGCAATGCTTAATGAGATTCTAGAAACTTGATACAGTTGTCAAAAAGAAATATTTTAATTGATTCGATATTTCAATATTCTCTCGACACATGTTTCCCCAAGTACATCCAAGGGCAGGCAGCTTGGATATGGATTGTGACAAGGCATCCAGTAAGAGCAGATGACAGTACAAACATGCAACTCAACAGAAAATGATGGGTGTTGTCGACATAAATCACTTGCACTAGATGTACAATGCAAAGAGACTGGCCTTAAGAATGTTGCAAAGATTGATACATGTGGATGTTGCATTTTGTGACGTGACAAAGAGGTGTGCCCTCTGGGTGATGTGTTCCTGTCAGGGGTGCATGTCATGGGGTCTTTCAATTTGCACATAATTCGGACATTGAAAACCTGCATGCAAGTGCTGGCACAGCTTTGAAAGCCAGCAAACAGTGGTGTGTACTGTCAAACTGGCATGTGCCACACATGTGACCACACAGCAACCTCCCAGAATGCAGGCCATGTGACAGAAGTCAACACGGTAGCAAACATGCATTGCCCCAGGATGGCTGACAACTGCAGCCATCTGTGCTGCTGCACATATATGAGTAGGTCAACCATGAGTGTCCACCCACAAATGCCACTCACCAGATTTGTCCTCACAGGTCTCTGCACCTCCAACGCCTTGCACCTGCTCAAAGGTGATGAAACGGAGTCAGTTCCTCCTCCTCTGGTGGCCCCCCTCCAGTAGCCAGTGCAGAGGCAAGATTGACACTGAGCTTATGCTTGGTCCGTCACTTGAGATAATTCATTCGCTTCTGTACCTGTTCAGCAGTGCAATTCTTCACACCTAAGGTGTTGATGAGTGCTGTAGCATGCTGCCAATGCACCATTTGTTGTCCAGGTGTATGGGTGCCCCCTTCATGTTGGTACATCTCATGATGGTGATTGTAACATAGCCAATGAGGATCTGGAGCTCCTCATCAGTGAAGCGCCTCTACCTCTGCGAACACCTCTCCTTGTGCAGTTTCTTGGCATAAAACCACATCCACGTGCTGGGTCACCTGTGAGCTGAGGCACACCACGTCCTCCTGGGTCTGGGGAAGATGCGTCCTCACCACATCCCTGTCTATTCCCTTTCCCTCTTGGGGCCTTTTCACTCAGGTTGCAGATGTAATGGATGAATGAAATACACACCAATACATTGTTCTGGGCAATATGAGGAAAGGAACAGTGTTCGTGATGTCCTACATAGATCGTGGTCCAGCAAAGCTCCAATGTACCCCAAAAGCAAAAATATGCAGCATGCGTTACGCATAGGGACCCCACAGAAATTGCATATGTGGTACCCGTAAAGCTTCCCAAAGGTGAAAAAGGCTGTATGTGATATGCATAGGCACCCCCATAGATGCGTGGTCCAGCAAAGCTCCAATGTACCCCAAAAGCAAAAATATGCAGCATGCGATACGCATAGAGACCCCACAAAAATTGCATATGTGGTACCCGTAAAGCTTCCCAAAGGTGAAAAAGGCTTTATGTGATATGCATAGGCACCCCAACTACAAACATTGCATATGTGATTCCGTAAATCTTCCGAAAGGTGAACAAAGCGATACACAGTGGCACCCCAAAACACAAAATTGTGTTTGCAACACAGTAGGCATCAAAATGGAGAAAAATACATGTGCGTATGCAGAGGCAAGCCCCAAAAAGAAAAATGCGGTATGCATTACCTCAAGAAAATGGCCTGCACAGCACCTCCAACTGCGTGCACGAGATACTCGTCCATCTTTGTACCTTCGCACACACAACCAATGATGCGTTTTGCACCCCTTAAATGTCACTGTTATTGCTGTGAGCCATGTAGGCCTGCTATGTGTAGCACATATCACATAATTGATGCCCTAAAGGCTTTTGCTCTGTTTTCAGCTGCCTCCGGTGAGGATGGGAGGCCTGGACACATCAATTGTGCATTTGACGTTTCATTGCTGTGTCACTCGCATGTCATGCACAACCATCCACACACATGCCACTGGAATGCAGACGAGTCCCATGATTGGTGTTTCTGTGTGGCAGAACACATTTCTTGTCTCACTGAGTCACACACTCTCTGACTGGTGTCCCATCACCAATACACAGGCCTGTCATGTTTTAGTCACTGACCGTGACTTTGACACCCCAATCACCCATGCACCTTTTGCACAGGCTGTGATGTGCCCAGTCATTCTCTGTGGATATGCCCAATAAATGATTCTGCATACTTCTGTCCTCCACAGGTATACACTTGCTGTGCTTGGAGGCCTTTGCAATGACACACGGGCAATATGCATATGCCACTTTGCATGGCATTCACATGTCACGTGTACATGGGGTGGTCAGAGTGCAGATGGTGCAACAGTGTGCTGTCCAGTTGAGGTGCTGTCGATTCAGGTCTGCCAGAGTGACAGGTGATGCTCCTGTCTTGGATTCAACAACAGTGCTGCCAGTTGTTTGTGTTGGTGGTGGACATGTGGCAGGTCTGTGTCATGGTGGAAGCAGACCACAGAGGCTGAGGTAAATTGAGGCTCCACATTGGACTGGTGGTGGGGCAGACTGTCACGGTGCTGTCTAGTGTGGTGGCAGAGGTCAGGGAGGTGTGGGAAGGGGGGGTGTATTGTCAGGGGGCTGCCTGGGGGTAGTTGAGGAGGTGAGGGAGGCTGGCAGGTGGTGTCAGGACTTGAGGGGGCTTCCTGGGGTAGTGGTGGAGGTGAGGGGGCTGGTGGGTGGTGCCAGGCCTTGAGGGGGCTGTCTAGAGTAGTGGCGCAGGTGACAGGGGCTGGTGGGTGTTTTCAGGACTTGAGGGGGCTGCCTGGGGGTAGTGGCAGAGGTCCAGAGATTGTGGGGAGTGGGGTGTACTGTCAGGGTGCTTAATGTTGTAGTGGCAGAGAAGGGGGGCTGGTGGGTGATGTCAGGACTTGAGGGTGCTGCCTGGGGATAGTGGCAGAGGTGGGGGGCTGGTGGGTGATGTCAGGACTTGAGGGGGCTACATGGGGTAGTGGCATAGGTGAGAGGGGCTGTTGGGCGGTGTCAGGACTTGAGGGGGCTGCCTGGTGGTGATGGCAGAGGTCAGGGCTATGTGGGAAGGGTGGTGTACTGTGACTGTGCTGCCTGGGGTAGTGGTAGAGGTCAGGGGGGCTGGTGGATGGTGTCAGGACTTGAGGGGGCTACCTGCAGTAGTGGCAGAGGTAAGGGGGGGCTGGTGGGTGGTATCAGGACTGAGGGGGTTGCCTGGGGTAGTCACGGAGGTGAAGGTGGCTAGTGGGTGGTGTCAGGACTTGAGGGGGCTGCTCTGAATTAGGGGTATATGTCAGCAGTTTGGGTGCCTTTGGAGTAGGGGGATGGTTTTCATTTTTGCAGAGGTGCAGCTGTTACTCACTGGGATCTGTGCGCAGTTTCTCTGGGGTGTTGCTGTTACTTACGGGGTATTGCATACAGTTTCGCAGGGGTGCAGCCATGAGTTACGGGTTACCACCAGGGGTGGACTGGGAACCAAAAGAGGCCCTGGAAATAATTTTCAGTGTGGCCCCAACTTATACAATTTCAGCAATCCCGACCCCTTTTCTATGAGAAAATTTGGAAATACCACACAAAAGTGGCCCAAGGTGCAGAGGCCTACTGGGAAATATCCAGAGTTCCCTATAGGCCAGTCCACCCCTGGTTACCATGCATTGTTTTGCTGCAGTGCAGCCTTGAGATACGGGGGACCATATGCAGTTTTGCCAGGGTGCTGGATGGTGGGTCAGAGGTGGATGTGAAGGTTTGCACGTAGGTTGGTGTTTGGCAATGGTTTTGGTTTGCATGGTGGCGTTGTGTGGGCATTCCTTGCGCAGCTCGGTTTTCTTTTTGCGTCGGGTTACTTTGCGCTTTGAATTCCTTAATGCGTAAACGCACAATGGGACATTTGCGTGCAGTTGCTCACAAAGTTATTTTACATGCAGAGTACTTTGCGGGATCTATGCACTTTTTCTATAAATAGGGCCTTAACCCTCAATTAAAATGCTAGACGTTGGTGCAAAAGACAGTGATCAAAATGCAGCTCTTAGCCATCTAAAAAGCTACAATCAAGTTGCAAGAAGGCCAGAACTTCCTCAAATCAGGAGATCTGCCCCACCGAAGGGAATGTATCTGTCAGAGAACAACTCTTTAAATTTGACCCTATCTCAGAAGCAGATATGCTAGAGGTGATGAATAATAAGAAACCTACTACCTGCGCAGAAAATATCCTGCCCCCTGGTATTATTCTTCAACACAAGGATATATTTGCTCCCATCCTCCGGAGAATAGTGAACGCTTCATTTCATGAGGGCACGGTGCCTAAAGATCTGAAGAGAGTCACTATCACCCCACTTGTTAAAAAAGCGGGACTAGATCCCAAGGATCCCGCAAATCTTCGTCCCATAACCAACTCGAATTTTGTTCTCAAACTGTTGGATAAGGTAGCCACACAGCAACTCCAACACTTTGTTGAGAACCAGGAGATTCTGCACCAGCAACAATCCGGCTTTAGAGCATCCCACAGCACTGAAACAGCTATGCTAGACTTGCAGAATCAGATGCTGACTATGCTGGACGATAACAAATTGGGGATGCTGATGCTTTTAGACCTTAGCGCAGCGTTTGATTTGGTGGATCACCACCTTCTCATCAAGGCGCTTAGGGAGAACGTTGGTTGCTCGGAGGGAGCTATCGATTGGCTCCTATCCTTTCTTTCCAACCGCCAAGCGAGAGTACATTGGGGTAGCAGTTTCTCCGACCCATGTGACATCATATTCGGAGTGCCTCAAGGGGCTAGCTTATCCCCAATGCTTTTCAACATATATATGCGCACTTTGTGCAGCCTTCTGGTGAAAGCCGGAGTGTCATTTACAAATTACGCAGATGACACCCAACTCATATTGGAGTTGGGGGTAGGAATCATGCCACGGACAGTGAAGCGCTCACCAAGGTTTACAAGTTAATTGACGACTGGATGCAGGCAAACTGGATGTGCCTGAACGACTCTAAAACCGAATTGATGTTGTTTGGCTCCAGTCGTCAGTTGGAAAAACTAGGGGCAGAGTACAACCTTTTTCAAATTAAAAACGCCATTATCCAGGTGGTTCCCAAGGTGCAGACTCTGGGTATGATGGTCGATTCAGTCGTTGACTCTCACGCCCAGACTAACTTCCTCCAAAAAAACTCAGCATACTATCTCAGGCTTATGAAAGCAATCAAACCACTGCTTAATGAAGTAAACAGGGCAACGATAGCCAGAGCCATTATTCTCTCACGGCTCGACTATGGGAACGCCCTGTTGTTGGGGGCCGCATCCAAGGATTTATCTAGTTGTCAGGTGATCCAGAACAACGCGGTCAGATTAGTGAAAAATCTGAAAAGGAAAGACCATGTTACTGAAGAGAGGCTCGCTCTGCACTGGCTCAGAGTAGAAGAGCGCATCAAGTTCAAAGCTCTCTGCCTGGTACACAAGTGCCTTTATGGCACAGCGCCTGCCTACTTGAAAACACACATAGTGCCCTACAACCCCAGCAGAAACCTAAGCTCGGGTGGAAAATGCCTCCTGCACGTGCCCAAGTTTAAGCTAAAAACAGGGCTGGGCAGATCCTTTCTTGTGCTGGCTCCTAAACTGTGGAACAGCGTCCCCGAATCTCTTAGGTCTGAAGTCAATCACTCTGCTTTTAGGAAGATGCTGAAGACACACCTTTTTAGATGAGATCTTGGGCGTAGGACTTCTCTTGAGACCTCGTTACGCAATAGTATTTGTACCCATCGTCCGTCTCATACGTGTTGTCCGTCTTGTAGTACCAGTGTTTTATGTACAAGCGCCCTGATGCCCTCGGGCTACCGGCGCTATATAAAAATTAAATACATACAAATACATACATACAAGACCTTGAGAGATTTAACATGTCTAACTTTTGTATCTGTTTCATTATTAATCCCTCTCTGTTAGTGTTTGAGCCTAATTCTGGAGTGGTTTGTTTCCATGCAATGCCTTCGTTGTCATTGCCCACCTGAAGGTGTGTTCTTCTCTACCCTCTTCCTCCTCATCCATTTGTACAGGAAGCCAAGTCCAGTGGCCGAGCTGCTGGTCTGGGTGAATCTATCACTTGCGGGTCATAGTCATTGTTTCCAAAATCTGCAGGAGATAGGTGGGAATTATTCCCCCACATTTCTGGTGGGAGGATGGAGGAGAGGAAGGGGGCTTATGTAGGGCATGTGTGTTTATGGGACCAGATTCGCGAAGGAATATTTGTGTGCACATATAGGGCCAGATTCTAAACAATTTGGGCAAATCTGAGATGCGCCACAATGCGCCACAAATAGATGTGACCCATTCACAGAAGTGGGCCTCTCAGAGATGCACCACTTTGGAAAAGGAGCGCAAAATATATTAATTTTATTATTTTATTTTTTACATTTGTATAGCGCGCAAACTGCCCTAGGGCATCGTGGTGCTGATACTTGAGGGGAAACTTAGTTACAGGGATGGTACAAGTGAGTTATGCATTTACATGTTTGTACATTGATACATTTGTGCACAGAATATAAATACATTTTGCATGATAAAACAGGAGATGCAGTTATCATTCACAAGAGGTGATCAGGTGAAGAGTGTGGTTTTCATGGCCTTGTGGAACAGCATGAGTGATTTCTCAGTTTGCAGGGTTGGTGGTAGGGTATTCCAGTGTCGAGGTGCAAGGTAGGGGAAGTTAACGCCGCCTGCTCTGGCTCTTTTTTACCATCGGCACGGTCAGCATGTTTGAGAATCGTGTTCTTGTTGGCCTTGTGGAGGTAGAGGGGTGGATTCTCTGTGATATGCAAAAGATGTGCCAAGTGAGTGGAAAGCATGCAAATAAACCACATTAAGCATCCAAAGGTGGACTGACCACAGAAAGTCAGCAAAGATGCACCAACATCCATTATTCTCCAAACCTGACCACTGTATTTGCTAAAAAAAATGCACTTCTGCATTTGCACCTTTCTCAGTGTGGAGCATGCAGAAAAGGGTGCAACTGATTTTTACAATCAATGAAGCACACATTACAACGAGATTCAAATCCACAAAGATTGGCGGTAATAGCTTCCCTGTGAAGGCCGCAAAACTTTGGAACTCCCTACCCCATGAGTTGAGAGCTGAGCAACCTTAATGACATTTCAGAAAGAGGTACATCACCCTTCTCAACCAAACTGAAGACTAGTCTAAACTGAGACTAATGCATAATTGTATACCCTTTTCTGGTTTCTGTAACCACTTTATATTATTCCTGGAACTATTCTTGTAATTCACTGTGAATATTTTGAAACTGTATTTTATCTGTACGATCATATCTACATTTGGTCTGTAGTTACCCTGTATGTCATAGTGACTCTCATTACGTAACCTTGTAAGTTTTGCACCTTCTTATTGCTGCGCCCTGTTACCTCTGGGTCTGGTGCGCATTAGAAATTCAATAAACAAACAAACAACCAACAACACAGCATAAAAACCCAGTACAGAGAGACAGGTACTCAATCCCAAAATGACCAATCCAGTAGGCATCAGCCTGCTGCACCAACTGATGAGGAGGGACCATATTTCAACTGGCTTATGTAGAGGTCACCCAGAGGTATTGCGTCCCACCACATATCTTGATGGAGATGGTGAGCCGGTTAGGGAGGGGCCTTAACACACCCACAATGAGAGTCCATTCCATGTCACCACTAGTCAGGGTACTGTCAGCCCTGTATTTCTTTGCCAAAGGCTCTTTCCAGATTACCCGTGGCGTGATGGTGATATCAAAAATCCTAACAGTCACGTTCCCTACGCATGGTCTTCAGCATGATCCTTACATCTGCCAGAGTATACATGGCCATGTCACATTATACATGTACCTGGGCAGGAATAGTAAGGGAATTTTACGACATAGCTGAGACAGTGTGTTTGTGTTGCCGTTGATTGCACCCATGTGTTCCTCATACCCCTGCTGCCATAGAACACTTGTACAGAAATGAGAGGACATTAGGAGGTAGAGCACATTGTGCCTTTCTATTAATTGCACTGGTAGTTTTTACACAATTCTATGAATTAAGTGCATAATCCTACTGTACATCAACACAATGACAGACATCGCTCTGTGCTAAGTGCATAATCCTACTGTACATCAACACAATGACAGACATCGCTCTGTGCTATTTCTGAATGACATGGCAAAACTACCATCTGTTAGGGCAAGTAATTCACTTTACAAAGTAAGTTCACCACACGGCTGAAGTAAAAAAAAAAATGCATTAGTGTCTTATGCCCAGACGTATAATGCATATAAAACATAAAAAGAATGAACATTAAACACATTAAAGAAATGCTTTGCTTGCTTCTTAGTGTAGATGCACTAATTGGTGGGGCATCTGATGAGATGTGCATGTTTTTGGCGTAAAGTGAAGCTCCTCTCAGCATTTGCACATACAAAGGTGTGCATCTGACAGAAGTGCCAGAAACATGGGCATCTCATCAGATGCACCATTAAATGCCCACTTACTTGCACCTCGTTTGCGCAATGACTTACTTGTGCAAACTTGCACCCTGGGATTTTTTGGTGTTGTCTTTGTGCATTTGACACTTTCAATGAGATGCACAGTGGCCCAGGTGCATCATTACGCATCTCATTGAGATGCGCATGTTTTTGAGAATGTGTCTCAGAGTGCAGTAGCCACACTTTGAAAACACACGCAAATTGAAAGCACATGTTAATTCTGACGGCATCCTGTGCGACTAGTGTGCACTTTGCAGATACCACAATGTGCATGCACAAGTGCACCCTGATTAGCAATAAAAGGATCCAACCACCCGGAGTGAGTCATTGCCAGGCAAACGTTGCATGGGAAGACGAAAAGTGTTAAAAGAATATACTAACCTACACATAGTTGAATAAAAGTGGTGTAAAACACTGGGCGGAAGGATACACCTTCAGAGACGAATATTAAAAAGTTACCTTTTTTTGGAGTGTGTTTGGGATGGGTCCCAATTCGAAATCTGGCTTAGGCTAGGTTGGAAAAGGGGAACATTGAATCCAGGGGGAAAAGAGCAAGATAGATGGTACTGTTTTGTAGATCAGCAAGTCCTAACTGTGTTTCTAGATGCGGCCCTAATTTGCATTGCATTGTTATTGCCACTCCTACAAACACACCTATTTTGCAAATATACGTTTTATAATAACGAGCCAATATTGGTGTAAACTCATTTCTGTCAGCGGATAAAAAATTGGGGTTCATCACAAAACACCTTATGAAGTTTCCTGATTGGAAAATAAGGAAAACATTCCTCAGATTGCGGATAAATATCCCTCAAACTGGGGAGGTGCTGTCAAAAAGAGGAATGAGGGAATTAACTAAATTCTGCTGCAATGGGTGCAAATCCCCAGAGGAACAAACACTCAAACACCTGGTAATGGATTGTGAGGGAACATGGCAGCTAAGATCTTTACTATTTGATAGATTTTGTGTGAACTCTGAGGGTCGTTTTGTCTGAACGTGTGCCGGATACGTTTTGGGATTGGTTAATCTCAGGACAGAATCAGGCCCTCTCAATTGCTGTAGTACAGGTGTTGGATAAATTCAATATAGCATTCTAAAAGAGTAAAGCTTCTGGCAAGCTTGAGAACAAACCCTTTGGAATTTCTTTAAGTGTCAGGAGTACTGCGAGCTGACCTAGCATTGGGACTCTTCTCGGGCAGGTCACTTCACACTTCCTCAACCCTGCCACTGTTCGTCCATTTTGAATTTAATTACTTATCAGTTTTATGATATGAATGTTGCTTTTTATGAATTTTACATGCTAATTATTCAATGTGTATTATGAATTGAAAATTGGACCTGTGAAATGTTAAAGCTATGTGTATATGTAAAAGGTTAAAATGTAACCAAATACAATAAAAAATTAAAAAATTAAAAAATTAAAAATAATGGAGGTTACACTCCACCCTGACCCCATTCTGTCACAGATATGCAGTACTGTCATTTGCACACAGAGAATCCCTTAGTGTTGTAGGTGTGGGTTTGCATGCACACAAACTAATTTTTTGTGAGGACAAATACATCTGTTTGCAAAAAAAAGGTTTGCAAAATTCCCTGCATCCGTTTTTCTTTTCTCATGTTTTGAAGCACAGTCACAGGAACAGTCAGAGCCGGAATCCATTCCTGCACTCTTTGAAATACCAGGTTGTCCATCTGCTGCCCTAGCAATTATGATAGGTCAATGTATTTGTGCTCACGGCACAGGAAGGGTCATAGGAGGGGGCACAAAAAGCTTTCGTTTTGACCTGTTCACTATTTACTTCTAGCTTAGCAAGTCTCTTGCTCTCTTCTGCATGTGCAACCATTTGTAACCTTTGTTGTCTATAAGTCTAATGCGCCCAGTTACCCCAGGGTTTGGCTGCGCTATACAAATAAACAAACGAAACTAAACTAAGTCTAACAGCAAACCTAACGGATTCCTACGATCACCTTTATCTCTTTGCTCCATTCTCACCATCCCATAGACCTTCTCAGCCTTGGGTTTTACTGAGTCTCCTTTCTACCCACCACACTTTGAGGGAGGCCTGGCGTAAGTCTGGGTCAGCAGCAGACTTGACTCTAATGCCATCTCTCATTGTACCTATGACTCCATGCTCCTTGCTGCTAAGCAACAATACATCAACCCTCTCTTCACCTCACTGGCTTCTCATCCTACCTCACCGGCTTCTCATCCTCGCCATCTTTTTCAAAGGTGAAATCGTATAATTTCTCCTACCTCTCTACCTCATCTTCTTCGCTTTCTGCATATGACTTCGCTAACTAGTTCTCAATAAACACTTCTCTTCTCTTTTTGTCAATTTCCTGCGTTTTATCCCATATCCTCCTTCTTTCTCTAACAATTGTATTTCATCCCCCTTTATGATGTCTTCTTTCTGTTTACTCACTGAGCTGGACATTTCTTGTGTTCTTGCAAAAGCTTATCCCACTTCCTCTCCAGTTGATGCTCTTCATTCTTCACTAATTCTGTCTGTTTATTCTTTTCTTCTTCTTTACCTCAAAGCCCTCTTTAACTCCTCTCTTTGTTCTGTGACTGCCCCTTCTTATTTAAAAAACGCTTCTATTCTCCCTATTTTGAAAAAGACATTGCTTGATCCCTTCTTACCCTCCAATTTGCACCCTATTTCTTTGTTCATTCCTCTCCAAACCTTTTGAGCGTATTGTATACTCTCAGGTTTCTTCCTTTGTCAATTTGCACTCACTTCTACCTCCCTTTCAGTCTGGTTTATGGCCATGTCACTCCACCAAATCTGCTCTTCTGGCTGTCACCAACTCGCTCCTCACATCCACACACTATTGCAAACATTCTTCTCTTGTCAGCAGCTTTTGATCGAGTTGACCATGCTATTCTTCTTTCATCGCTTGCCAATCTTGATTTTTCGAGACTCTGTTCTCAAATGGTTCCACTCTTATCTCATGGGCCGCACTTAAGTTTGCTGGGCTGGACACTCCTCCCATGTCTTACCCCTTTCCCTTGGCGTTCCCCAAGTCTCAGCCCTGTTCTCTTTTCTCTTCATACCTCTCCCCTTGGATCTGTAATTTCTTCTTTTGGCTTGTCCTACCACCTGTACTCTGATGACTCTCAAATCTTTCTATCCTTTTCCTCCTTTACTGATTCTATTCATTCCTCCTAGTCTCCCTGTCTTTTGCAATACACGCTGGATGTCCTGCCATTACCTGTGCCTTACCACCTCCACTGATGTTCTTTTCTTTGCTGCTAACACTATTCCCCCTACACTTTCTCCTCTCTACATTTATTTTCGCCCTTCCACTCTGCCTACTTCTCTCCATCCACCCAGCATCTGGGCTTTATTTTTGTTTCCTCACTTTTCCTTTCCTCCCACATCTCATCTGTCTCCTGTTCCTTCTGCTACCAATTGTTCAACATCTGATAAGGCCTGTTGGCTAGTTACTTTCTCTGTCTTGAAACTTCTTATCTCCTTTCTTGTTTTTTCCAGACTTTACTATGGTTCTTTTCTCCTCTTTTGCCTTCCTTCTTCTCATCTTGCTCCTCTTCGCTCTATCTATCACTCTTCGGTCCATGCTCTTTGCTTGTTTCCCCTAGTGATTCTATGTCTTCTGCATGGCGCTCTCTACAGTGGCTGACTTTTAAATCTCACCTCCTCTTTAATGTCCTTTGTATTGTTTTTAAGTGCCTCTATGGCTTTACTCCTTCTCATCTTTCTTCTTTGATCTAGCTCTATTCCCAAACACGTTCCCTCCGCTCACAATCTCTTTTCCTATCAGCAGTCCTGCGTCCTCCCTGTGCCTCATCGGGTATCTGATCCTTTACCCTGCTTGGACCTAAGCATTGGAATTCTCCTCCCCTTTCTTTGCATTCTATATGCTCCTTTCTCTTATTTAAAACCCGATATAAAGCTCATCTTCTATCAACCTGATCTGTAGGTGTGATTGATTACATTCTCTCACCCATTGTACCATTTGCAAAACACAAAATACAAACAAAAATGTGCTTGATTGAACACTCTCCAGTCAATCACATGCTGGACATTATGCAATGGGTGATTGATGCACGGCCTTGTGACAAGCACCGCCCTTTCAGAGTGTGAAAGGGAATAAGACAAGATGAGGGAGTGCCAGATTAAGGGGTAGCATGGGGAGAGTGGGTAAATATAAGTACAAGGTGGGAAACAATTGTGTCTTGAGAACAGAAATGAAAGCTTACATAGCTCAGTTCCTGGTTCAGTTGTAGGGGCACAGAGTGTCAGATGGTGGGGAGTTTGACTGCAAATCTGTGATTAGCAGAGCGTTTCTTGCAAACATTAGGGTTTGAATGGAGCCCAGAGTTTAAAGACCCCAGAGGTACATATGGTCGATAGGCTTCAATGTAGTTACAAGATTAGGCTGGGATTGTGTATAACCTTGTGAGAAGAGTTTTAAATGTAATCCTGCGAGACATGGAGCCAGTGCTGATAGGTCTAGCCTCTGTAGTATGGTTGTGGGGTTTAAGGCTGAAAATAAGTCTTGCTTTTTTGTTTCAGATGGACCAAATTTTGACAATGAATGCTTTGGGAAGGCCAAATGAGAGGAAGTCAGCATGATCAGTTTCAGGAAGATGATAGGTTAGAGGATACTGATATAAAAGGAAGAGAGGGGTGGGTAGCTTAGGGGTGGTTTAGATATGGGTTGTGCCCTAGCACTATTTTTTAATCGGAAAGGTGAAGGGGCTGAACACCCTTTTTGTTTCGTACTTCAACTATGCATAAGTGATGCACTGAAGGTTGTGAGTTGTCTCTGTGAACGATAAAGTAGAGTGTGGCAGACTCAACTGGTAGTATCCTGTCTTAGTTCTCACAAAGCCACATATATGTGTAAGGTATGTGGAAAAGGTACTGTCTGATGTAGTTGTTGACAAATTAAAAAAAGGACAGGAAGGAAAAGGGGATAGAGAAATTCTATCTAGCCCTGTCTATCTGTGTGGCTATCCCTAGTCGCTGCTGGTGTGCCGCTTATCTAATAGTGGATAGATTAAGAACAAGAAAGTACATTTGCGTTTTTCGATTTTTCTTTCAGCTTCAATACCAGTTTGTTATATACATGGTTGTATAAAGCACAGGAATTACCCGTTGTATACCTAACACAGACAATAAAAATGTTGGATAGGATGGTTGTCCAACAGCATTGTGGCGAAGATTACTTTATTGACCTATACTGCAGGATCAACACATCCTTTTTAAAAGAAAATACTCTACGTGTAGGGTTAAAACTATTGTTTATTGTGAAGACTATACGAAGGGTCTGAACACTCTACTATCTGGGTAGACCCCTTGTCTTGTACCGGGAACTGCAGCTAGAACCTTTTTTGCTCTCTCCCTGTAACTGTTGACCGGTTTCAGTGCGCTCTCTTTTTATTGCCACCTTCTTCAGGACTGTCTGCGTAATGTTTTGTAGGAGTTGTCTGCGTCTCAGTGTGACTTTCTCAAACTCAGTCACCCTAATTCCGTATCCAATATACTAAAGTTATATTGGAATGGCCTGACCTTCTTTGGTTTCTGGAGACATTCAAACTGCCGCTGCAAAAGTTGAGAGGGAACAGTATCACTAATATGATCAGTCATGTGTGATATTTCTTATGTTTCAAGTTCAAGTTTGCCATCAATAAGGGAGCATACATACCTATACAGTGGGGGATACTCACAAGTCATTCTTGTAACTACAGTTTTGTTACAGGTGACTGTTCACTCATACCATTGGAGGGTTCACACTCTGAGTTTCCTGTAGGGAAGAGGAAGAGATGTGATGAGCTAACAAGTGAGAAGTAATAGTGATGCACTATTTCTCACTATTCTTGTGGTCACTTATTGTCTTGATATTGTTGTTACATTTAATTATTCTAGACCTTTAAGTGCTATATTAACCATAGATTAAAGTTCTTAAACACTGGGTATATGATCCATGTTGCAATATTGATTGTCATGCCTTCCATTGTATTCAAAAGGCTGCCGGTTGTATGAGCATTATGGTACTTAGAAACAGCTCATTTTCATGTAAGGTGCAGTAAAAAAACCTTAACCTAATTCTGTGTAGGCATCTTTTGATGTTTGTTGTCTCTGCACTGCCCATTACAATAAGGGTTTACTCGCAGGCTGCTGTTGTGGCTTCAGAGCCTCCCATACATCCTCGAATTGTGGGAACTATCTCCTGTTTTTCAATATTGCGTGCACTTGTTCTTTCTACTAGTGCCGCAACGCTGCTAATTTGTAGTGTTTGTGGGACAGGGGTTGGAATGCCCTGTAGTGCTTGTACATTTTTGTGCCTCATTACGTGCAGGACAGAGCTGTGTGAGAGAATAAGTAACACTGTAAACTGTGGTGACAACTATAAAGGTTGAGTGTTTACCTATACTTGTTGGTCTGTCGTGCCTAACAAGGATGGTGTTGTTGCTCCCCAAATGAATCGAGAGATTGCATTACTTGCGTTGGTAAATAGAGCACACATTGCCATGGATACCGTGTCATTCATGCCGTTATTTGTTTACATAAATCATACTCTAATGGAGGCGCCATATTGAAGTGGCTTATAAACCTATGGGCCTCATTACGAGTCCGGCGGTAAACGTGCCGGTAAAACCGGCAGACTGCCACCAGACTCGTGTATTTTTCCGGCGACTGGCTTCACACGGAAACACTGGGGGATTGCGACCCTGGTGTTCCTGGAAGTCAGGTGTCGGAAAAATGTTAATCCCCATTCCCATTTGAGTCCCATAGGAATGGGGATGACAGAAGCACCGGCACAGTTATAAATGGTGCTTCTGTGAAAGTCTGCGAGAGGCTGCCTTCCCGTCCACGAGGTCAGAACTGGCGGGCAGGACGACAGTCGTCCGCAGATTCGGAGTGTGCCAGTCTGGTAACAATGGTGCCGGTAGGCTTGGCGGCACCATTGTAACCGGACAAGAACACTCGTAATGAGGCATATATGTTTGAATCTTATACTATACTTTTCTGTTTTTCATTGTGGGGAAATGCCAGGTTTGTGTCGAATTTTTGGCATAACATTTTTCAATTGTTAATCTACGCTCTTCTACTGAGACTTATACAGCACTTCTTTATGCAGTGTAGTGTGAGAATATTTTAATTTGATTTGTTCTTTTGTCCTGTTTTTCCCTTTTTTAATAAATATATGTATACACATATATATATATATATATTCTCCCCACTTAATTTGGTGTAGAGCCATGCGATGTAGTAATATCCCGATAATAGTTAGTTCGGGATCGGAAGAGGTTATTTACCTTGTTGTTCACTGTTATGAGAATGCATACAGGTAGTAAGTTACAGAAGGATCGTCAGTGTCCATATTACACTCAAGGAGTTGAGATACAGTAGGGGACCAGCAATGGACAGACTGATGTTGACTGTCCAATATAGATGAGACAGCCTCCCTGATGACGTGTATTGGCACAGAAACCGGTCGGAGGAGAACACCTGCAGCTGAGAAGGTTTACTGTGCAGGGAACTGGAGTGCGCCCCTCTCCTCTTTTTTTATCACATTTGCAAGTTTTCTGAAGGGTGGAATCTTCAGAAATCTTATAGGGTGCTGCACCGGGGTAACATATGCCCAACTTTGGAGTGCCTCACTGTAGGCTACTCCCCCCCTTTCCCCATTTATGGGATTGGGTGTGAGTTTGTTCCTTGCAAACCTGATGACTACAGCTACCAGAAGTCCTTGCAGCAGAATCATCACTAAGTGTTAACAAATGCACTTGCTGTGAGCTGCAAGTTAAGACAGCCTCCCTGATGACGTGTATTGGCACAGAAACCGGTCGGAGGAGAACACCTGCAGCTGAGAAGGTTTACTGTGCAGGGAACTGGAGTGCGCCCCTCTCCTCTTTTTTTATCACATTTGCAAGTTTTCTGAAGGGTGGAATCTTCAGAAATCTTATAGGGTGCTGCACCGGGGTAACATATGCCCAACTTTGGAGTGCCTCACTGTAGGCTACTCCCCCCCTTTCCCCATTTATGGGTTTGGGTGTGAGTTTGTTCCTTGCAAACCTGATGACTACAGCTACCAGAAGTCCTTGCAGCAGAATCATCACTAAGTGTTAACACCTGCACTTGCTGTGAGCTGCAAGTTAAGACAGCCTCCCTGATGACGTGTATTGGCACAGAAACCGGTCGGAGGAGAACACCTGCAGCTGAGAAGGTTTACTGTGCAGGGAACTGGAGTGCGCCCCTCTCCTCTTCTTTTTTTATCACATATATATATATATATATATATATATATATATATATATATATATATATATATATATATATATTCTCCCCACTTAATTTGGTGTAGAGCCATGCGATGTAGTAATATCCCTATAATAGTTAGTTCGGGATCGGAAGAGGTTATTTACCTTGTTGTTCACTGTTATGAGAATGCATACAGGTAGTAAGTTACAGAAGGATCGTCAGTGTCCATATTACACTCAAGGAGTTGAGATACAGTAGGGGACCAGCAATGGACAGACTGATGTTGACTGTCCAATATAGATGGGTATTTATTTGACCCTAAAAAGTGTATAGGTGAAATTCACTCTAAAGTGGTAGTGTTCTTATTTCACCAAGCACTTCTTGGAATAGTATCTTCAAAGAACTTTTTTTTAGGTATTTAGGTATATAGAGAAATGATTCCTCACAGTTTGCTGTATACATATTGTATAAGGTAGTCAAAGTCTGCCAATTTATGGGCTCATTTAGGCCAACCTGATCAGTTTTCAGTCAGAAAATCCAACAATGTTCCTGTTTAAGTAGGAGGGCTTGTATATAACCTTCTCTTGGTGGGACCTTTACTTTTTCTACAATAGTCCAGGTTAAGACTTCTTCCCTATGGGCTTTCTGTAGAAAATGTTCCACTAGGGGTGCATTCACTCTCTTAGTCCGTATAAATGATTTGTGTTCTTGGATTCTCTTCATGACTGGCCTGGCCGTCATGCCTATATATTTGAGATTGCCAGGGCATCATATAATTAGATATATTACATGACAAGTATTCCAAATAGTGAAAGATAATTGCCTCCAGGGAGTGTGTAGACCTGGATGTTTGTGGGCGTACCGAGCATTGGCCACATGGTGAATGACCCACTGGTCTTGTGAAATTCCATATTGTTGGTTGTGTCACAGGGTATCGTCCCAGGTGGTATGAATTTACCAAGGAATCCCTAATATTTTGTCTTTGTTTTATGGCGAACCGTGGGGGCAACAGAGGCATTGAGCCCACATTAAGGATAGGCCATAATCTTAGTATCTCTTTTTTCACTTTGTTTTTTTGTGAGGGATAGCTCAGAACCACTGTTATGCGATTCTCTTGTTGTGGTCTTGTGTTTTGTTCAAGTGTGGTTTCTCGAGGAATATTTCTTGCACATTTTTTTATTTGTTTCAGGAGTTTTCTGGGGTAACATCGGTCGTGCAGCCTATTTGTTAGTTTGATTGCTTGGTCATCATATTCTGAATCTCAAACATTGTCCAAAAAGTAAGTTGGATTTGACCGTTTTGGGGTGGAAACTATCAAATTTGAGTAATGAGTCCTATCTGTTGGTTTTCTAAAAACTGTGGTACATAGTTTTCTATTCTTTGCCATAATTGTTAGGTTGAGGAAGTGTACTTCTTCCTTACTGCTGGCAAATGTGAACTTCAAATATCTATTTCTACAGTTAAGCCAAGTGATGAATGTTTCTAGATGTATATGATCACCTGTAAAGAATTGAAAGACATCATCAATATATCTACGCCAATCCTGCGATGTGTTCTCGGAATCGGTTATTGGTGTAGATACGTGTTCTTTCAAAGTTAGCCACATATAGATTTGCTAAAGGGGAGCCCAATGTTGCGCCCATTGCCGTACCTGATGTCTGTTTGTAAAATTCATCTTTATATAAAGAAGATCTTCGTTAGGGCAATTTCTGCCAATTGCTTCAAGAACATCTCTAATGGAGGTATTTGATTCTTCAGAATCTTATTGATGAACAGTAGAGTCTCTATTTGCGGGATGGAGATATAAGGTGACTATCTCTAGAATGACCAAAATCTGTTTGTGTGGATCAAATTGTATGTCCTGAAGTACGTTCAATACTGTTGTTGTATCCTTTGTGGTATTTGTGGTTGCAAAAAGAATCAACAAACTGGTACAAGGGTTCAAGGATGGAGTTCATACCTGACAATATTAGTCTTCCAGGGGGTGGAGAGATGCCTTTGTGTATTATAGGTAAGGCATAGAAAGCTTGGATGCATGGAAATTGCGTGCATAGCAATTCTGCCTCTTTTTTACTTATGTGTCCTTCACATGATGCTTCTTCCACTAATGTTCATATGCTAATCCTCAGGTTTGCAGTTTGTGCAGTTGGTTCATGGAGGAGTCGTTGCTAGTTTAACTTGCTATTGAGTAATGTGCTCGCCATTTCTTCATATGCTTATTCGTTCATTAGAACGATCGCGCCTCCTTTATCTGCCGGTTTGATCACCACCTTGTTGTTGGTCTTGAGATTATTTAGTGCCATTCTTTCTATTGGTGTCAAGTTGTTAAACTCACAGTGCCTTCTCAAAGGTGATTGATTCTGGTGTTATATTAGTTGGATGAAAGGTGGATTTGGAATGTAGGCTTGTAGTATTGTGTCTATGTGATGGCCTTTCTTCTTACTCTCCATCACCAAATTATTGTTTAAGCCTGATTGTATGCACCAGTTGTGTCATCTCCATTCTGGTAAATGAATCATATGTGTCTGTTAGTGCATAGCTCACTACCTTCTGGAGGACAGTAATCTCATGTGTTGTGAGAATATGATCGGACACGTTTATCACCAATAGTTTTGCTGGGGGAATCTGCCCTTCCCTCTGCTCCTGGTAATTCTCGGGGAGTTCTGTCCATGTCCTCTGCTTCGTCTTAGTACTTTTCTGCGCTGGTCTAAATAAGGATGTGTATTTCTATCCTGAAGTCTTGGCTCCATATTATAATCAAAGTGGACCAATGTCTCTCTTCTAACCCCCCCTGTCTCTCGACTGGTCTATGTTGTTAGATCTGGAAGTGCAGGCTTGTGCATCATCTCCTGAACTCGCACTAGAGAAACTCCACTGTGCTGAAGTTTTTCTCTTGAAAAATCACCTTGGTTAACGCCATTGTCTCCCTGCATTCACTTGGTTATCTTGATTGGTGTTATGATCATAGTACGAGTCTACTGTATATGGATATACTTGTTCATGTGTAAATGCTGCTAATTTGAGTAGTTTCTTATTTAAATTGAAGTCTTTGAATTCTTTGATAGTGGTATTTAGATGTTCTAGCTTTTTTTCATAAGTTTCTAACACTGATACTGACCCTGTGAGAGGAGGAGTTGTTGAGAAGCAGTTGGAGGTCGAATTTGAACATGTTGTCAATGTGCTTATGAAGGAAGAGTGACTCTCAAAGAGAACTCCAAGATTATAGGTGATTATGTTGGGAACAGGCAAGTATTCCGTCTCTGAAGTCCATGTGAGATAAAGAAGTAGGGGGGGGGGGTGAGGATACCAAGGATATAAACCTCTCTGCTTTAAGATCCAGCTTGCTATGTTTATTCAGCCTTGGACTTCTTCAGGCAAGAGATAGGAGAGATTACAGAGGGGAGGAATGATTAGAGAAAGTCCTGTGCTTGTGTTGACAAGTGCACACCATAAATGGATATCATCTGCATAAAGAACTTTCGAAAGTTGAGGCTGAAGAATTGATTGATAGCTATGACATCTGCATGTGGGTGCATGGAAGCATGAAAGAAAAGAGGAAACCAGAGAATCCTTGGGGTCTCCAAAGTTTTGAGATATTCTGGGTGAGCTAAGGGATCTTATTTTGACTTGTTAAACTCTATTTGAAAATAAAAACCTGACCCAGGCAAGCGCAGAGCCAGTCATGCTGAAGGAGGTCTGCCGGCATCCAAGGATAACAGAATGATCTGAAATGTTGAAAGCAGCTGACTGCTGTACTAGGATGAGGAGAATTGTGTGCCATATTGACACTCTCAACTCTCGCACTGCTGTCAAACACTCCTCTGACATCTGCCGCCTCTTGGAAGAACTTGATCTCAATGTCGTCAGTCACACCAAGGCATGGTTTACGGCCAGTTCTGTCACAAGCTTTGACACTCTCCTCCCTGGTGGCTACAAGATCCTCTCTGTGCTCAGATCCAACTGTTCCAGACGGGTTGTAGCCTTGACCTTCCCAGAGTGGATTCCTGCCTCTGTCATTCCTATGCAGGCCTACTCCTCTTTCAAATGCATTGTTTGCAGGCCCTGTCTCTCTCCTGGCCACTTGCTTCATGTGGCTACTGTCTACTGGCCACCTGGTCAGACCGCCTCCTTCCTCTCTGAGTGGGCGGACCTCTCCTCCTCCCTCCTTGCCTCGAGCACTGAACTGCTAATTCTTGTAGATTTTAACATCCACCTGGATGCTTCCTGTCCCTCCTCTGGACTCTTTCGCAACCTCTGTGACTCTCTCTTTCTATTCTCCCCTCTGGTCTGACTCCCTCTGCAGGGCATACTATGGATGTTATGATCTCCTCAGACCTCCCCCTCATTATCCCCCTCACCACTCCTCTCTCCTGGAGTGATCACTTTCTCCTTTCCTCCCATCTCTCTCTCTACCCCTCAGGCCAAGCCAACTCCAGCACCGCAATCTACCTTCTCGGTCATCCGACCCATGAAGCGTGTGTCAGTTGAGGCTTTTGCTGCCACTTTCTCTCCCCTCCTCCTCCTCTGGCCGACTCACATCCTGACACAGCCCTTTCCATGCTCCACTCTTCTATGTCTGATACTCTTGATGTTCTTGCCCCTGTCATGGGGATCGGCTTGAAGCCCAAAACCAAACCAAGTGTAACTCCTGCTATGACTCTGACCTCGTCACCCTTAAACGCAAGTGCAGGGTGGCTTAGAGGAAATGGCTAGCTTCTTGTGCATCCTCTGACAAACTGGCCTGTCGCCTGCTCCAAAGGCAATACCGGCTCTCTGTTTGCACTAAGAAGAGAGCCCACATCCAAGCCTTTGTCTCTGCGGCATCTAACAACTTGGATGAACCCTTTAAAATCTGCAAGGAGCTGGCCAATCCTGCTGCAGTCTCTACCTCTCCAGTCCCCTCCCACACCCTCTGCACGGCCCTGGCTTCTCATTTCATCGCTAAAACCCAGGACATACTGTCCACCCTCTCGTTCACCCCTCCTCCTTCCTCTACTCTCTACTCTACCTCCGGCCCCCCTGTGGCCATCTCTCCTCATTCTTTCTCTTCCTTTCCTCTGTTCTCCCCTGACAAGGTTTCTAGACAAGTCCGATCTATGAAAGTCTTGTCAAAACAGGCTCTTCCCTGTTCTTCCAAAACCATCTAGGAGCACATTGACACCCTTGCTCCTGCCCTGGCTGACTTCTGCAAACACTCCTTCACCGCTAGAGCCTTCCCTTCCCCCTGAAGCACTCTCTTGTGCACCCTCTTCTCAAGAAATGCTCAACTGACCCCTCCTGCCCGGCTAACTATTGCCTGATCTCCATCACTCCTTTTCTGAATCTGTTGGTTGTCTCCATGACCATCAGTCTGTCTTCAGAGAAGCCAGAAGAATGGAAACTGATCTCCTGAACATCTGTGAAGACCTGCTCTTTAACCTTGATTCTAATCTCCCTTCTGTCCTCATTTTACTCAATCTCTCTTCTGCCTTTGACATGGTCATCCATGCCATCCTGCTCAATCGTCTCCATGATAACCTGGGTATCACCAATCAGGCCCTGGCCCGGCAGACTTCGTTTCTCTCTGATTGACCCTCCCTGATCCAACTTGGATCCTTACTTTCCTCTATCTTACTCTCTACCTGTGGTGTTCCCCAAGGTCTAACCTCTCTCCGTGGCTTTTCAACCAATAGCTGGCACCTCTCGCCCACCCCATTGCCACTCTCTGCTCCAACTTTCATTGCTATGCGGATGACACTCAGCTCATTTTCAGGATTCCCTCTGCAACCTCTTCTCCTTCTCTCATCTCTGACTGTCTGTCTGCTATCCAGGAGTGGTGTGCCGCCAACAATCTCTGCCTTAATTCCAGTAAGATGGAGATTCTCCTCATCGGCAAACCTGCACCCTCCTTTTCAGTCACTCTCTGGCCGGCCTCCATTGGTCCTCTTGCTGCTCCCACCTGTGAGGCTAAGAACCTCAGGGTCATCTTTGACTCCACACTCTCCTTTTCTCCTCACATCTCTGATGTCTCTAAGGAGTCAAACCACCAACTGCACCTCCTCAGAGTTATTCTTCCTTTATTCTCCTTCCCCCAGAAGCTCACTATCTCTAGAGCTCTGGTTCTCTCTAGGCTGGACTACTGCAACAACCTCTTTCTAAATCTGCCTGCTTCTATGCTCGGCCCTCTGCAACTCATCCAGAACAAGACTACGAGACTTGTCCTTGGCCTCAAGCCCAGGGATTGTATCTCTCCAGCACTGAAATCTCTGCATTGGCCCCCAGTGGCTGCAAGGATTAAGTTCAAGACCCACTGCATTGTCCACAAGGCCTTCTGGATCCTGGGTCCTCAGTACCTCCAACTCTCTCTTCATAAATACCTTCCTACTCAAGCTCTTTGCTCCTCCACCTCCAACTCCCTCAGGGTCGGTTGCTTCTCCAAGCAACAAGTTGGTGGTACATCTCTTTCTTCGACTGGGGCTTCCCTCTGGAACAGCCTCCCTGCCTCTCTGAAACTTGAGGAGGACCATCTCCGTTCCGGAAGCACCTCAAGACCTTCCTCTTTGCTTCTGCCTTCTCTCTTCCTCTCCCCAGCCTCCATCCTTCCCTCCTACACTTGGGCCACCCTCCATGGGCCCCCTCCTATCACCCTCCTGTGAGGAAAGATAATTGGTGCCATCTTTGACTCCTCTCTCTCCTCTCCTCACATCAAAGTCCTTGCCAAGAAGGCCCACTTTCAGCTGCTCCTCCTCAGGGGAATTCTCCCTTTCATCATCTTCCCACATAAAATCAATGTCCCCAGAGCTATGGTCCTCTCCAGGCTGGAGTACTGCAACAGCCTCTTTCTCAATCTGCCTAACTCCTCCCTTTGCTCCTTCAACTAATCCAGGAAAGGACTGCAAGACTTATCCTTGGCCGTATGGCCAGGAGCTACATCTCTCCAGCCCTGAAATCTCTCCACTGGCTCCCGGGTGCTGCGAGGATTAAGTTCAAGACCCTCTGCATCATCCACAAGGCTTTCTGGGGCCTGGGACCCAACTACATCCAACTCCTTGACCACCCTTGCACTCCCCCTGATTCCCCCCAGCCTGCATTTGCCCTTCCTGGCTCCCTCCCTCTGCATTTGGCCGTGCCTGCACCCCTTGAGACCTTCCAGCCCCGTCCCTCGCACTTAGCATGTGGACCGCATTTCCCTGGCACTTGTCCACGTAGCCTCCCCTTGGCACACGCATAACCCATGAACCCTTTCCACCTTGACCAGCACTTCCCCCCTCCCCTCTCACTTCTTGTTACTGCACTTGAATCCGAATGACACAAGACATAGTAGGACCGTTTTTGTTTTCTTCATCCCTGCCCCCACCCCTTGTCTTGTTGCACCTTGAAACACCTTTTGCTGTATAGGCGCTTTATAAATACCCAATAAATAAATAAATGTGCCTGAAATACGTCAGACCACATGTTTATGAAAGATAGATTGAGACTTGATCTGTCACATTGCTCTAGTTTAGCTGTGATCAAAAATCTGGGGGCTGCTAGTTTACATCCCTGTATGATAGCTGCCCGCTAAAATTCTGGTGCAGTTTCTTTTTATATGTGCCTACCACTTAAGTTACACTTACAACTCATTAAAGCCAGTGGCACCACACTGCTCTGAAGGTCATAAAGGCTAAACATGGAAATGGTCAGGAAGAGATTTGTCTTCATCCCATTGTCTCCTTTGTGATTAAGTGGAGGAAAGTCTCATGCATTTTATTGTATTGTATCTCTGCTACGACTGTTATAGCTTTAAAAGGTGACAACACTCTACCGCTTTGTGGTAGCACTCACTGCTCCCATTTGCAATGTTCTGTGGCAAAGATCGTTTTTCTGATCTGGCAGAGCAGAACTACATATGTAAAAAAACATTTATTATGGCCAACTAGCCTTCTTATGAAGGAGACTAAATATACTCATAAACTAACATCCTATGGCATAGAAAGCTAGCTAGTATAATAATTCTTCAACCTTCAGAATGTCTATCTTTCTCAGCTTTATTGATTTAGACAATGTTAACATTTCTATTGCGCAATAGGGCTAGAAGTGAGTGTGATGGTCTAAAAAACAAAACATGTTCCTCAAACTAATCAAAACACACAACGGTTTTCTACTACTGTGTGTATAAATAATTGTATAAATAGCAATAAATTGCACATTTGAATGTTTAATTTTTCTTTAATGCATTAGTGTTCTTGCCAAAATTTGGAAAGGGTTGCTGGGACCCATGTCCACCTTCTGAGATGCTGTAATAGGTCCTTGAGCAGGGCACACGACCTCAGCTTGCATGGGAGCCCAATTTGAGATCCTAGTGAAAATGCACAATTGACAAAACTCCATTCTTCATTAAGAAAACCCACTCCAATCTTCCTTCACCCAGTGCCATCTTGTTAGCCTCTGATCTCGTATCCCAGCTAATGTGAGCAGGTCATCGAGAAGACTCTCTGGGCAGCCAGTCAGGGCATTGTAATTATGGTTAGGTTGCTCAACCCATAGGAAGAGCACTTTTTTGGCAGCTTATATATTTGGTGCCGTTCGACGAATTCTCACCAATCCTGGCAAAAAAAGTGTATGACCCCCCCTCTGAATGGGTTTCTGAATTTTGGTGAGTTTTCATCAAGGGTGGCAATGTTATAAGGGGGGGTACCAAAACCTTTGAAATCCAGAAAGACAGTTGTGATGTAATCTTTGATATCCTGGGTGTTAGCCCCAAATGGGGAACCTTGGAAGAAGATCCGGTATTGGGAGACCGCTGCGGGGCCCCTCAGAGGAGTTTCCTGTGCGATCCGCTGAGCCGAAACCAAAAGGTGTATCGAATCTGAAGTGTTTTGCTCCCACATAGAACCGCAGATGTTTCATGTGCGGGCTACATTTCCAAATGTGCATTTACACATCCTGGAAGACCACCACACTGAGCCAATCACCCTTCCGAAGAGAGGCTTTATTAAGCAGGGCGTGATCAACTTGAATCTCTCTCGGAAAGACCGAAGATAGTGTGCAGGCCAGCCTGGTTGAGCACTGTGAAAGGACAGCAGTACTAGTTCTTCCCTTATTCCATGAGGGGAACAGGTTCCACCACTCTGAGGTATAGAAGTTTCTGAACCTCTGCTCTGAGGGAGGGCATCCCGATCTGTTGGAAGAGAGGTTTGAAGGGTGGGGTAGGAGGAAAGGGTAATCGAAAAACTGCCGAAACGATGGACAAACCCCACCAGTCTTCATTGATGGTTTGCCACACCTCCAGATGAGACGAGATTTGTCCTCCCACGGAAGTGTAGTGGGACCGACAAAAAATATAATTTGGTGATTTGTCAGCAGGGAGATTACCTGTCCTTGTAGAGGAGGCTGATAGCCGAGAGAAAAACCAACCACCTTGCCGCTGCCACTTAAGGCGGGGCTGCCAACAGGAGTTTCAGATCGGCATGCACAGCGACCCTGAAACCCCCTGATCCCAGAGAAGGACCAAGTCTGGGACCCTGACCTCTGTGTACAAGGGGCCTTAGCTGAAGCTGTCGCCAGGATAGACAAATGGGTCTTTGTTGTCCACATAGCGTGGGTGGAAAAGCTGTTCAGCCCCAAAAGGAACACTCCCAGCACCAATCATCATGAAAGTTGGTGTAAGGGTGGTATCCAAAATGGCCACCGTGGACCAAGAATGTTGATCTCGTGTGGATATCTTTGGAAGCCAACAACTGTACCAATTGGTCCATTGACTAAACCTTGTTCTACGCCAAGGTTGCATTTTAGAATTACTCTGCAGTTTAGACACAGAGTTCATAGTTTTTGTAATCCAGCTGTGTTGGAGAAACATTTTTCTAAGCTATTTAGTCATGCTGTTCTTTGTTGACAAATAGGAAGTGTCAAGCCATGTATTAGGACTGCTTTTCAATGCCTGGTGGCCAACCTACATTGTGACAAGAACTACTCCGGGAAGCTGTAGCCAAACCATTTTTGGTAGCAGTGAAAGGCGGCCTAGGCTAAGATCTTCAGAGGAGGTTAGCTTGTAAAGGGTACACAATAAGGTCACACAATGGGAATTACAGATTACACTTAGACAGGATGTATAAAAATACAGTTATTTATTTATGGCCAAAACACACTATGGAAACTCACTACTAGCAAGTAGCTTTATCATACAAGACTATTAAATTGAATACATATATACATTCACTTTGTTATATAGAATAATACACATCAGAAACTCCTGCAAAGTAAAGGTTAGAATAGTATTATGAACTCATGATCCACATAGATGATGCCTAACTAAAATTGTCCAGCCCTAAATTGTCTGGTGCCTTTTGCCCAATAGTTCAGGAAAAAGTTCCACAAAAGTTATGAAGCAGAAAAAAATGCAGGTAGCATCTCTGGGGTAGAGTGAAGGGTTCTTAGGGTGTACAAGTTAGACTAATGCCCAAAACTAGCCCCAACAGTCAGATGTCTCACACAAGCAAGCAATAACAAAGCCAATGATGTTAGAATTAAGGTTTATTATAAGCCCATTGACTTATAATGGGAGTATAGGGGTAGGTTAGAGGTTATGTACCTTACCCCTGTACTCCGATTCTTCCCCTGACTTGGCAGGACAAAGGAAGAGGGTCTGAGGTTGATTTTCCTGCTGGAAGTCGAAATCCTTAATTCACAGGGGTTGCCGGTTCGAGCTAATCCCCGGTTGGTATCTTTCACTGTTGCAAGGACTTTGAAATGAAGAATGCAGCAAAACTCAATGCAGGACCCCTCTCATGATTGGACTCAGGTCAGGTAAGCAATGGATGGTGGTCACCGCAGCACGGTGACACAAATGGACTCAGCAGCCGTGGTCAGACTTTCCCTCCTATCTTGGGTCCCCTCGATGCTAGGATGCCGAAATTTCGTGGAGGTCAGTCTCGTAGTACCAGCAGAGGTTTCCCCAAACCAGTGATGCCGGCAGCACGGTACCACAAAATCGAAGCTGGTCAGTCACAGGACGGTTCCAGGTCACTTCCGAAGGCTTCCTTTGACAGGGTCCTGAACAGACGACAGGAATAGATGGTCCCTCCACTCCAAGAGTAGCAGCTCTTTCGCAGGACTGCTAAGGATCACGAGCAAGACATGGCTCCTCCAGGACAGCAGCAGAAGTTGGTCGCCAGGCCTCCTTCAGTCAGGTCTCAGGTTTCTTCGCGGGTCTCACCTCTGGATAGGATATTTGGCTCCTTCAGGTTTCTCCAGCATCTCTGAAGAATGGTGCAGGGGTCTGCTTCTTATCCCAAAAGCCAGGAAAGAGATGCTGCCTTCACTAGCCAATAGCAGGTCTAGCCCACAAACACACCCCAGCAGTGGTCCAATCAGGACCACTGGTGGGAACATTCATGCATACCAGATACACCGAAACCAATTTTTGGATTGGGACAAGATAGTCCCAGCCAACATCCTGCCAGCAAACACACACATCCCTCCAGTAGCCTACCAAAAGCTCCTGCTTTCCAGGGCACTGGAAGTCCTTATAAGGATTTTTTTGACCTCTGAACCAGGAAGAAGGCTAAAGAAAAATATGGCAAAACGACAAGCGTAAAATCTCATGGCACGGCCATGTTTGAACTCTAGCCACAGTTAGTAGCCAAACCTGGTAAGCGCGGTAAGGCTAAAAGGAAAAAGTCCCAAAAAGTGGGAAAAAGTCACTGCTGCCACCAGCTTACCCTTTTAGCAGACCTAGTGTAACCAGAAATCCTCTGAGTGTTAGTCTAGGGCTAAACAAAAATTTACCCCATTGTATTGCAGTGTAAGCTGCATTTTACAATGATAAAAAAGTTACAACAAGTGATACAAAAGTAACCAAAAGTAGTAACACAGTAACATGACTAAGGGAAACAATGTTTCCCAGTACTGACACCCTAAATGACATGTCAGTTTCCACATGACATAGCAGCAAAAGCCAGTGCAGTGAAGCCTATGGTTTCACTGCACTGTAAAATGGACAGGTCAGATTAAAAAATAAAAGCTAAAAGTTTGGGGGTTCCATAAAGATGAAAGGAAAGGTGCAGTAAAGAAACATCTTTCTTAACACCATGCACTTCTAGATTGTCTGTGGAGCTGATATGCACTATGGGGTGCATTTGTCTTTTTCAACATTGTATCGTTCATTTGGCGACAGCGTCCAAGCATTGGCATTAAGCACATGCATTTTAGATTTTGCATCTCTAGTAAGCACACCAGTTTTAAATGCTTTTTAAATGTTATCATGGGTTTTATCTGCAGACTGATGCATGTTTCAAGTAAGTTTTCTGTAGCGAAAATGCTGCCACAGATTTACATTCCCTTTGCTGCTGAGTGTATTATGGCATTCTTTGTGTCCTAATGTGTTGAATATTGGTTGACCTTTTACTGGTGTTAACTGTAGGAGGTCTCCAAAAACAATTGCAGGTTTCCCACCAAACAGTTCTTCGTATCCAGTTTTTAGGACTTCCTGCATTCTCAGATGAGTAAAGACAGCATGAGGTTGGAAACCAGGAGAATTTTAATTTGTCACAGAATTCTGCGTACTTCAGTAAGAGCTTCTACTTACAATTTGTAGTATTCTAATTTGTTGTGGTGTTCTACTGGGAGGAGAAGTAGTCGGTGTAAAGTTTCACCTCCTATGTTGTAGGCAGCTAAACCTGTGGGGGCTGTTGCAATAGCTGAAAGGTTGTTATTTAGTTTCATGTTTTAGTCCATGTTCAATTTCTTCAATGACCTCTAGGTAAATGGTGAGCTGTTCATCATTTAGCTGTGAGTTGAGCACTGATAAATCTTCTTCAGATTGTTTAGATTGATAAAAGGTGTTTTCTACCTCAGTCACAGCTATTTCTGCTTAATTATGAATGAGTGGTTCTCCAAGTGGTTTCTGGATTCATGTAAGGGAAGGTTGGCTAACTTCAGGAGAGTTCATTGTGCAACATTTGTTTGTATTATTTAACATTGACATTTACCTTGAATACAGCTTTAAATGTCATGGTCACCTAACAATTCTTCCTCTTTTCTCCAAGTTTTGAATAGTTGCAGTAGGGACATGTATTACAGTTCTTTATGCTGTGGAGATTTAAAAGATAACTTTACTGATTAATTAGGCTGTGCTTGCTTGGTTTTACTAGACTCCCTTCACAAGTTTAGACTAAATATTTGCCAGTTCTCTCATCTGGCATAACATTATTTTTGTAGGCGTCGTCTTGAACTATATCGTACAAGCACATGCTTTCCAAAGCAGTACTTCTGTTTGGAAAGTATGTGTCAATTAAATTGTTTCTTAAAATACCTTGGCTCTTCGGATCATTTGTGGCTATGGTTTCTACCTCTTTGTAGGATTCTAGTACCCTAGTTCGTGAGGAAGCTGGACCAAGGTTTAGCCAGAGCATCTTTTCAGATTTCCCATATAATGCTGTACCTGCTAAACGATCTGCAGCTCCATAGGACCTGTATTCCCTATGTGACAGTATTTTATAGTAAAGCTGTACAATGTTTGTGACAGGGTTTTGTCAGATGAAATGTCATCCCAATGGTCTTTTTGTAAGTCTTCTCAGCCTCGGGTAGATAGGCTGTGACGCATCTTGCAACTGCAGTGGAATTGTATGCAATGTATTGAATGTCTATGTTTGCAATCCACAAGAGGGCAATGATCACATAATAATCATTGATGTACTAGGATGCCTCATCTCTTTTAATGTTGTATGTGTTTTAGTGGATTTCCCTTTTACACTGTGCCTAACATAAGAAATCAAGCTATTGACTTGTCCTTTGGTGGAAAGTAGTCTAGGAAAGCCAAAGCATCATTTGGTGTAGCATTAACGTCTGTTTTTATATTGATGTCAGCAGTATTTGCAACACTTATGTATTTGGCAGCATGAGATGTATGTACGCAGGTCACTATGTGTGGTTTATGAAGGGATGTCACAGGTAATGTATTTTTGAATAAAATGTAAAAGAGTGGCATCAATGTCATGGGCAGGTTTGGGGGGATCTTTTATCCACAGAAGCATGTGAATGTGTGGTGCTCCTCTGGATTGATATTATTTTCTCCAAAAGAAGTGTTGCACTTCTCCGAGCGGAGGGGTAGTTTTATTGCAGATGAAGTAGAGCATGGCAATGAAGTAATGGTGAAAGTATCTTGAAAGATTGACAGGATCAAGAAAACAGAGTTCTCCTGGAGTTTTTATATCTATTTCCTCTTTATTTTGGTTTGAAGTGCATAGGAAGTCATCCAGGTCATCCCATGCATTTTTGGCACAACTTAAAGTAACAAACCATGTGGGAGGACATTGGTTCCTTAGCATACAACATATATCAATGTGACGTCGGAACCAGTATTTTTTTGTACCACACATGTTTGCCAAAAGATTTGTGATTCTTGACTACAAAACTTCATTTTTGTCTTTTATCTTTTGAAGGAGTTGGGTAGCTGACATGTTTAAGAAATTAGAGCCTGTTTTTAATGTATGTGCAACTCTGTAAAATAGAGTTGCTAGTTTGCTTTTGAACAAGAGGTGGAAAATGAGTTCTACATTTTGTCTGCATCTTGGGTCTTCAGAATACATTCATAAAGATAGATGTAGAACATCAGAAGAGAAAGAAGAAAGCCCTGAGAAAGACCCCAACATTTAGACATTTTATAAGTATTTCATCAGAAGAGACTAGAACCATTTTAATGCATCGTCTGAAACACCAGTCCATAGACTTTAGCTGACAAAGCAAGATGTTGTAGTCTATGCTGTCAAAGGCACTAGAGAGTTCAAATAAAAATGACAAGTCATCCCAGTTGTGACAACATTTATATTCCAAAGATTTTAGCAACCCGCACATGAATAGCTAACAGATAATAATACTGAGCTTACTGTAATGCAGGTTAGGCCTTTTGTAAATGGTAGTAACTAGAAAATGTTTTTTTACCTGGCTTCAGCAAGCTGTTCATGAAGGTATTCAACAGGCTGGAAATTATGTCAGGGTGGTCAATTACAAATGGACAAGGGACGCCAGTATTTTGCAATGGTCTCAGAGACTAAAACAATGGGATAATTAGAACATTCATGGAGTTTACAGTTGCATCCTGTAGCATGGCATTTTCTGGTGTCTAGATAGAGAAAAACCCTGCTTCAGAAAAATATATGCTAAAACCAAGAAATGAGGAGCATCATACCATTTAAGGAGGGTACAGAAGAATAAAACAAATATAGGAACTACATTTCCCAGAAATCCAACATGTTCATGATTTCTAACATTGGTGGTTATTTTGAATCCAAAAAGCACTTAAGATCCATTCTTTCATTTTCCTGGGTGGGACTTTGCTATCAGAGAACTTTCAGCAATCTGCACTTGTGTTAGGTAAACAGGACTGTAAGTGACTCCAATCAAGCAATCCCACTAAGTCAGTGCCTTGTCTGAGATGCCCAAGGGAAGCCCTTATTTATGTATTTTTATGGCAAGTTATAATCTGGATGATGAACCCTTGTATAACACCCCTCTCTTAGAATCCCCCTTGACCCCACTGAGCCAAGAAGTAGGCTTGTTTTGCAAATTTAAAAGGTTTATTTGAAAAATTAAACAATATATATATATATCACACTTCTATAAATAAATTGATAATGGATAGTACACTTGTGAATATTAGCAGTAATCAGCAAGAGGTAATCCTACAGTAGCACAGTTCTTGGTTACTTATGAATAGGAACAGAAGAATGAGGTGGGAAAGAATGCTTTATATGGTTCAAGGAAACGCAATGATGAATGAAATGCAGTACAGAAAATAACTTGATACGGCTTCAATAAAAGACTATGTAATCACTTTTCCTTGACAATTCACTCCCCCCCCTTTATGCAATATAAGGAGATGGAAAGAAGACACACAGTTCTCAGGAATGCAATCAAATATAATTCAGTTCCCCCTAGCAAGCTTAGAGGAAAACACGTATGAGTTTTAACACAGGCAAGATACTTTGATGTGGTTGCAATTAAGTGAAAAATATGCTAAAAAGGCTTTTAATTCCCTATACGGGGTTCAGGGTGGGTGATATCTAGTTTAGATTAGTTCAGGCTCATTTTAGCAATGCTCTATGAGTAACTAGCAGGTTAAAACGAATTTTAGCAAAGGAAGGCAAGGAGCTGCTGATTTTTACACGTGGCTGAAATTGTGCAAAAAGTCAAATCGCGGAAATTTTTGTCACGTGCATCGAGCGCGATTACAGAGGCCCTATAAGGAGTAGCTAGAATCTTAGCTTTAAGATAAAAGTTAAATTTCGCTCCCAGCACAAACGGTTCTGGAGATACGGACGATTTTGTGAAGGTAGTTTTTCGGATTTGAAATTTAAAAGTTCAAAATGACAGGTGACAGTTTTTAGCTTTAAAAAGGACAGAATGACACACACGATTCCTATGAGGTAGTTCTTAATAGGTTAAAATAGTTTTAATTAGATTATTTTAAACTAAGAGATTAGTCTGGCACAGTCCTAGAGTACTCACACTATCTTTTGGATAGGAATGGCTTTGTCACCGATCGGGTCAGGATTGGCTGGACCTCTGCTAGCGGTGCTTCACAGCCTCTGGTTCTGCTCTCAGCACTGCACAGTTCTGGTCTCTCTGGATCTCTGGTCTCTCTGGATCTCTGGTCTCTGGAGGTTGATGGATTTAAAGTCTGGAGTCTCCCGGCAAAGCGTCCCGCAAGAAAGTAGAAAGTGAATCTCCTACCTGTCCTGCACTGTCTGCTTTTATGTGTTTAGAAAGTGGGTGTGTGCGTGGCATAACTGAGCCTGCCCCTCTCTACTTGTCATTGGCCCAATTCCCCCCTCTCCCATGATTGGGGGAAGGAAATAGATTGTCATCATGATGAGGTCTGTTTATGGGTCAGAGGATCCTCCCCTGGTCTATTTGCCCACAAATCTATATTTGATTCAAATACATATTTCCCAGATACACAAGTGGTTGACATTACATGTACATATTACAGATGAATTAAGACAGTCCTCTGTTCAAGCCCCATGTTCCTGCGAGCTGGGATTCAGAAATGACAACATTTTGCGCTTTTTGGTCGGTTTACCAATATCGGACATTTACCAAAAATTACACAAATGTGCGCAAGGAGTATGGACATTAATTGATGAAGTGTCAGATTTTTAACATGCAGACATTTGGAGTAAGACCCTATTTTCCGCTAGCAACCCCCCAGAATACACCACAAGGTCCTAACACCTCTTAAAACGTGCACAGAAAAATCACAAAAATAATGATATTACTTATATAATTCTGACAAGTCCGTACTATAAATTATCCATCTTTTTTTTAAATTATGCTCTGGCCCAAAGGGGTGTGGTTTCTCCCAAGCACATGGTGGAGTTTCTGGTTTGTCCACTTCCCCCAAGCTCAGCTTGCTAGCAGAGGAACTGCCCCCCCCCAGTTTATGCCAAGAGGAAGCCATTTTACGACCCCCCCAATATAACATTTGCCTGAGTCCAGGACAGGGCTTTGTTCAACTTCCTGCAATCCCCAGGTGCTCCTCCCCTAACCCAATCAGAGAGGTGTCATCTCCTTTTGGCAGGGGCAGCAGGATGCAGCTAGGCTTGGGAAGAGTGGCTGAGCCGGTTTCTCCTGTCAGGGGTAGTTGTCAGGCAGAATTCAGCTAAATGTCACTTTAGTTCCCAGTTTTCTACATTCAAATCCAAGTTACATGCAGCTATTTTTTATATATGCATTAAATAATTACTTCCTTCAAGTCATTTCAGAATATAGTTTTACATTGTATCCACCTCTTAGCAAGTCTTTCCTTGGCCTGGTTTGGGTTCATTTGTTCAGTTTTACACCAAAGCCTGGTGGTTTTAAAACGCTGGCTTTCTGATAGTGGTGAGCACCGGTATTGCATCCATTTTTGACATTCAGAAAATGAATTCCCCACAGTTCTGGGTTGCTTTTGGCAATCAGCATTGCAATTCCCAATGGTTTCAGGCTACTGTGTGTGTAGCCCAATGGTGGTTTTAGGCAGTGCCCTCCTGTGCTCACAACATAGGCAGAAATGGGTGGCAGCCTATTCTTCATGTTTTCCCTGTGCACTCTCTGGGGAGATCTGGCCATCATGATGTTTTCAATGCCAGCAACGCACAGTTTTATGGTAGGGCTTGGATGCATGGGTAAAAACATCCCACAAGCCCCCCCTCTTGCGATGGCCATTCTGATCTTTCACTGATGGAACTCGCAAGATCTGGGATGTTCGCCTCATCTTCTTCCAATTCAGTGGATGGCACAGTTCAGCATCTTTTTCTCCCTCCAGTCGATCAATCAGTTCTCCTTGCTGGTCCTGATGGGAGGATTGGGCGGTACCCCGGGCCCCTCGGATCTTTGCTCCCGGTCCCCGGTCGTCCTCCTTGGCCAGTCTCCAGGTTTTCTTTCTCCTAGGACGACAAAGCAAAAGCGGCAATACCTATTCATAGACATTTTTCCACCACTATTGATATAGTGGGGCGACATATACATTTTATAAATCACGAGAATAGATCATAGCATTCTTATTTTGAAAAACAAGATATCATCATGAAACATTTTTTTTTTCCAATTATAATATTTTAGAGACTATATGTGGGATATTTTAGGATGGGAACTGAATTAATCTGGAGCGGTCCCCTCTGGTATTGCAGAGGAATCCTCCAGTTGCTGCAGAGTGTGCCTGGGATGGCAACACTTTAGCTGATTTATATGTACCCACTTGTCTTCCCCTTCTGCCAGACTACCTTTGGGGATGCAGATCTTCTACGCTACAGGGGAGATCTTGTCTATAATTTCAAACGGTCCCTTCCATGTCGGCAAACATTTTCGCTGTTTGGCCTGGTTCCTTTGGAAATTGTATAGATAGGCCCGGTCCCCCACCTCGTATACTTTCCTGGTGGTTTTCAGGTCGTAGTGGGTTTTCATGCTATCAGCTGATCTTTCTAGATTCCGCTGAGCATAGGCAAAAGCATGTTGAAGGTGTTTCCTTAAATTCTCCACATACTCATGAGTTGTGGAGGCATTTATCAATGTCTGCTCTTGGGTCCTGTAGAGCAAATGCTGGGGAAGCACCATCTTGCGTCCGGTCATCAACTCAAATGGTGACATTTTAGTTGCAGATGAAGGGGTAGATCTGATGGCCATTAGGACCAGAGGTAGTCGGATATCCCAACTTGGCCCAGAATCTCCCACAAACTTTTTTAAGATGCTCACAATGGTTCGGTTGTAACTACTGCCCCAGAGGAAGCTGGCCGGTAAGCAATATGTAACTTCCTTTTGACCCCCAGTATCTCCCACATCTTTGTCATTACCTCGCTGGTGAAATGGCTACCTCTGTCTGACTCAATTCTTTGAGGTAGACCAAAATGGGAAAAGATGTAGTTAATCATCAGGGCAGCTGCTGTTTCTGCCTTGCAGTTTGGGGCCGGGAGACATTCCACCCACTTGGTAAACAAGCATGTAACGGTCAACATGTACTTGTTTCCTCTAGACGAGCGAATTACAGGGCCTACAAAGTCGATTTGCAAATCTGACCATGGCAGTGTCATCCCCCTCTTTTGGTGAGGCGCACGGTGTGTGAGGGATGCTGGCTGAAATTGTGCACACACAAGACACCCCTTCAAGTATTGGTCGAGGTCCTGCCCCATGTGTGGCCAGTTTGCAACCTCTCTTAAGATTTCAAGTGTTGTATGAAACCCCCTATGACCGGCGGTGGCCGCATCATGGGCGTGACTTAACATCAGGCTTCGGAATGAGGTAGGAACCACCCACTGATCATGGCCAGCTTGGGATTTCCTTACCAACAAACCGTCTTGGATTCGGAACATTTTTGGACATTTCATCAACACTCTTAGGTCCTCTTTCCCGATGTAATCGGTATCCGTCAGGGGAAAGTTCTCAGGGTCCTCAAGGTGTTTGTAAAACTTACCAATGATTGGATCCCCCTTCTGAGCTGTAATTAAATCAGCATCAGGGGTCTCCTTACTCCATTGGGCAGTTGAAAGATCATTGTGAACATTTGTCTGGGACCTAGTGATAGCAGTGACCTGGATTTCCCCCAACAGGGACTCTATTTCTATTAGCTCCCCTTGGATGGCCCCGGTTTTGGCCAGCTGATCAGCTAAGTAATTTCCAGTTTTGTCTGATCCCTCTACTTTGGAATGACCCTTGATCTTTTTCCAGTAGATGGTCATCCCATTCAAGGTGACCAGATCATCAATGTTTTGAATTAACTTCCCATGTTTCAAGGGTTTGTTATTAGCACATAACATGCCTCTGGTTTTCCAATTAACCAGGTGCTGCACGAATCCGTTCCGTACATAATCCGAATCTGTGATATGACCAGTTCGTGGAGTTGATGTTGGACAGCAGTGAGGATGGCTTGATGCACAGCCATCAATTCTGCCACCTGACTACTTCGGGGACCAATTTTGTATCTAGCGGAGGGTTCTGGGGACTCATTCACCCATGCGTTCACTACGCCGGCCACGAGTTCTTTTTCCCTGTTGTTGTCAACATGGTAAGAGCATCCATCCACATAGACAGTGGGCATTCCCTCACACTTGTCTTCTTCAAAGACTTTGTGTGGGGAATTAAGGTATGCCTCCATGTTGTCCTTGATTTTTAGACTTTCGTCCTCGAGACAGTGTTCTCTGGCACAATCATGCAAGTCAGCCAGACCTTGCGCAAGGGGACTCTTCTTGTTTTGGCCGTATCTGACCTCCACAGGAAAGCCTTGCATTGACAGAATCCAGGAAGTAATTCTGGAATTACTCACATTTACGGGCCGGAATCTGTCACTTTGGAGATATTGCAGAGGCTGGTGTGGAGTCTCCACTATGATGTGTTCCCCCTAGATAAACGGGCGGTAATTCTTCAATGCCCACACCGTTGCCAGGAGTGCCTTCTCACAATCGTTGAATTTTTCCTCCACAGAGGATAAAGTTTTGCTCGCATAGGAGATTGCTTTATTGACCTTGTCATGGTTTTGGTATAATACTGCCGTCAAGCACGTATTAGAGAACCCTGTCTCCAGGAAGAACTCCTTGCTTCTGACCGGGTAAACTAGGCAAGGCGCTTGTGAGAGGCTTCTCTTGAGTTGTCTTACTGCCTCGGATTGTTCTGGACCCCATTCCCACTTGACCCCCCCCTTCAAGAGATGAATCAGGGGTCTAGTGATCTCTGCGTAGCCCTCAATGAACTTTCTCCTGTAATTAGTCAGTCCAAGGAGGCTCCTTAGTTCCCGCAGAGTTGTGGGATCCTTCAGTTCCTGGAGTGCTTCCACTTTCTTTTCCTGGGGACCGAGACCCTGAGGAGTAATCTCATGCCCCAAGAAATTAACACGGGTTCTATACCACTGTGCTTTCTGAAAGGAAAGTTTTGCTCCGGCGGCCCTCAACTGTGTCAGAACATAACGGACCTCTGCTATGTGTTCCTCCACAGATTAATTTTTGATGAGGACATCATCTACATAAGCCAGGTTACCCCTCGCACCCAGGTCGGGCATGGCCTTATGTAGGAAAATGTTGAATTCATTGCCGGAGTTGAGGTATCCGAAGGGAGTCCGGGTCCATGTGTACTGCTGGCCCCCAAAGGTAAAAGCCAGTTTGTATTGGTCCTCCCTACTGACAGGTACGGTCCAGTATCCATTGTCAGGTCTAATGCAGTGAATACCTGTGACCCCTGGATCTGGGCCAGCCCTTGGTCAATGTAGGGCAGAGGCCATCGGGAAGTATGGACTCGTTTGTTGAGCTCCCTAAGGTCGGCGCAGAGTCTCCACTGGCCGTTTGGCTTCAATATTCCCAGCACCAGATTATTGAAAGTGCTGTGGACTGGACGGATTATTCCCCGGAATCAAGGTTCTTAATTATTTCAGTAAGGGACTCCATGGATGCGAGAGGCAAACGATATTGCTTCACAAACACTGGAGTCATTCCAGGGTCAGTGGGAATTGTTGTTGTGTGAATGTCGGTGCGACCACAGTCATATGAGTCTACCGCAAAGAGATCTTGGAAATCCAAGAAAACTTGTTTCAACTTTTGCTTCTGTTCCAGAGTCACACAGGCATCAGCTAGGTTGACTCTCTCTTCCACCATCTGCCTGAAGCCTGGAAAGACTTCTGGTTTGGCTATCTCAGCGGCCTCCTCAAGCTGGGTGGAGAAGTCCCTGGTCAGAGTGCTGATTTGGACTGGAGGCTTCAGGTGGGAAAGGCAGCCCTCATGGACCTGGAAAATCACCCCGTCCCCTCTGAAGTCACAAGTCACATCTTCCTTACCATAAGGGCAAGAGGTGTACACCAGGAAGTTCCTCCCATGCCGGGTGAAAATCCTGTCTGGTGTTGTATTGTCCTCACTGTCACTGTCAAAACAGTCCTTGGGGATCGGTCCTAACAGTTCATTTCCTAAATCAATGGAGAAATGTCGGTCATCAACCGCCATTCCAATAATGGTGCCTGCGTCTAGAGTAATACTCTTTAAGTCACTGTTATCCACCTCTATTGGAATGGTGTCATGTTCTATGTTGACTAATGGTGTTGGGTTTACCCCCAACCCTTGCTGTTGGAGAGAAGCATTTAGATGAATATAAGTATCAGGGTTTTTCAATTTTTGTCCTCTTTTAACTTTCACTTCCAGGGAGAATTGTCAGGTCCTTTCTGGGATGGTGACTTACTCTTTAATCTGAATTTCAACTGCATAAGGTAGCAATTGAGCTGACCTAAACGCTTTTTCTGAATCATCAAAGCCCATGGGATTATCCGCTAATCAGGACCAAGCTTTGAGGTTTATTAGGTCCAAACTAATGGCAAAGCGATTGAGAATGTCACTGCCTAAGTGAAAGGCGGCAGTAACGTCTCGCACGACCCAACAATTATGGACTATGCTCTTGTTGCCAATGGAGATTTTGAGCATACACCTGCTTGGCAGGAGATGTTTGGAATTGGGTGTTTCCAGGTCCATTTCCCATTTATCTATCAGTTTGAATGTGGGAATGGCTGGATCTCTTGGGAGTTGGCGGAACATGGCTTCGCTGATGAAGCTCTTACCGTTGTTCACCACAACCGAGCGAGAACAGAGTCCTTCCCATCATTTAACTGAACAGGGATGAACAACTGATCTCCAATTTGCTGAATATCAGCCAGGCTCTGAGCTGATTTCACATCTTTCTGGACTATGGGAGTGGGAGTGTCTGATGGTGGATTGGTAAAGAATTTCAGAGTGTTTCCTTCCAGTGTGGAATACCACCTTAAACTGGAAGGAAGGTTGATTTTCAGAAATAGAGAGGACCCCCCACCACCAGTCTGTTGTCCTACTGCTATTACTGTCACGTCTGGAATTTGGTTGTTCTGGAAGTGAAATTCTACTTGGTCAGATTTTTGTTCAACCATGTGGCAGGTGCCATTTAAACTAACATGGTTGACACTCTTTTTTAATTCTATTGGTCGGCTAGTCTGGGTCAGAGGACCTTGTTTACACAATCTATTAGGGGTGACAACCTTCTCAGGAGGTCGTTCCCTAGTAAACAAGGGGTGCCCTCTGGAGTCACTACTATGAGCGGGTGTTTCAACCTGTGACGCCCAATTTTAATGTCCAAATCTGCCGTCCCCTCGACGGGAATTTCCTTCCCGTCAAAGTTCTGGAGTTGTCCAGGAAGAGAGGTGAGAGGAATACGATAATTCTCTCCCCTTCCTAAATTCAGTTAATCAAAGGCCCTTCTGGACAGAAGGGTAGCTTGGGATCGAGTGTCCACCAGCGCTGAAATTGTACCCTGCCCCTGTACTTGTACCGGGGCATAATATCTTCCCTCCTTCTCCTCAAGGGGGCACAGATAATGCACATTTTTGGACAACTGGTGGGCCAATTTTCTGGTTTTGGACATTGCAAGAGAAGAGATTTGGGCAGAATTCTGTGGAGAGCCTTGGGAATCTAAAAGAAAAAGTTGGCAACTGGAGATCAGAGCCATTGTGGGTTCCCCTGGTTACCGTTCTGGGTCGCCCCCTCCTTTTTGGAGGCAGTCACCAGGATGGGTTTGAACCAGGGGACTTTGGTATTGTTGGTTCTGGGATAGAATGATGGGCGGCGACAGCTCAATCCCCACATCTACCCAGTCTATTGATTCGGTTTTAGGTTCCCCTGCTTCCGGCCCTGGGCCGCCCCTGCCTTTTGGGAGGCATTCACCAGGATGGGTTTGAACCAGGGGTTTTTGGTTTTGTTGGTTCTGGGATAGGATGATGGGCGGCGACAGCTCAATCCCCACATCTACCCAGTCTGGATTGGAATCTCTTGGGACCCATTTTTTCTTGGGAGGAGTTCCCCCATCTCTGAAGGAGAAGATCCTTTGCCCAGGATCCTCTGAGGATCCCTCTCCCTCAAATTGGAAGACCTGTACCTCCTCCACAAAGTGTGTCTGTTTGGGTCCTTTGTTTCTCCTACCTCCTCTCTGCTCCTTGGGTGGCAGACTTTCAGGGGTAGGAGATTTTGTTTCTGGTTCCTGGTTTTCCAGGGGCTGTTTACAAGTTGGGAAGGAAGCTTCCTCCAAGGCTTTACACCTCCCTTCCCCTTGTGCCTCCTCCCTGGGAACCGGTGGGTTATCGGGGTGCTGCCCCCGTCATTGTTCTGGAGCACCAGGCCCAGAGTTTGGGGCATTCTGCGGTGGCATGCTCATCTGAGGGTTCTGTTGAGCCCTCAGTATTTGACCCAGATCCCGTGCCATATTTTGGACCTGGCGCTCAAGTTGTGAAACCCGCTCGGGCTGATACGGGGCTCTATTTTCTCCCCTGGGCTGATCCCAGGAAGGGTAGCTATCCCTTCTGTGGTAATACCCCGGATTGGGAAGATTTGGGTACCCCTCCACCCTTGGCCTCCCGTCTCCCGGATTAGGTTGTCTGGGCTCAGGGAATTGGGGAAAGAAGGATGGATGATTTTGGGGCTGGAAATTGGGTGGATACCTGGGAAAAAAGTTCTGCCCAGGATTTGGTGAATTTCTGCCCTCCTGGGGGAAGTTATGAGGGAAGTTCCCTGGGTTCGGTGCTTGGCTGGATCCCCCACCTTGTGCTGGAGGAGTCCACACATAACCCAGGATGGGTCGGTTTCCCTTGCAGCGGGGACTTACATAATCAGGGGAGCGGGGAACCCCATTTGTTGACTACCTCCTCGACTCCCTGTCTGTGACTGGCCTGAGGGCCTTCTGGGCTGTGAATTATTTGGTGCAGGCAGGTTTTTAGGCCCCCCCATCTCCAAATCTAAAACGGGGGCAACCTTTGCCTCCGCCACCTTGGCAGCAGCAGGGGTGCTGTTGGTTTTGGGGTTTTTCTGCGCATTACTTTTCTTTTCTATGGGCTTCTGCACCTCATAGATCCGTTGTTCAATGACCCAGTCTAGTGACCACTTCTCATGAAAATCTCTCACTAGCTGGGTCATGATGTATTTGGGCAAGGCATGGAAAAAAGTATTGACAAATTCTCTGCTGTCCGTGCGCACCCTTCCGGTGGTCTGCGCAAAGGCACGCTTCAATTCTTGTACAAATTCTTGTGGGGCCTGATCCTCCCCACATTGCAAATTGTAGGCTGCCTTGCGAGCCTCTTGAGGATTTCTATGAACAGAAAAATGTTTCAAGATGGCCGCCCTATATGCGGACCATCTTGAATGGTTTTGGTCCTCCAGCCCTGCAAAGAAACTGGAGTATTCTGGGGAGAATGTCCATTTGACGTACTGGATGCAGCTACTGCTGTCCTTCAAATGGAAAGTCTCCATCATTTACTCATAGAGCTCCAAGTATTCCCAAACAGAATACTTGCCGTTCTTATGATAAGGCGTGATGACACTCCTTATTGCCTTTATTTGTTTCAATGGGTCCTTAAGCAAGGCCCTTTTTGCCTTATTGGCCTTTTTGGTTCGGGTAACCCTGGTCCATTCATCCTCTGACTCCGAAGCACTGCTCCCAGAGGTGCCCGTCTGATCTTCCAGGTTTTCCCGGATTCTGCGAGCCTGGGAATGGCTGGCAGAATGTGGGGACCTGGTCTCCTGTGTCCTGTAACGCTCAGAGGAGTCTTCAGATCCCTCCTTGCTGCCAGGATTTGATGGGTACCCCCCCACTGACCTAACTGGGCAGAGTTTTTCAGGATGCCCTTAATGGGCCTACTCTCCTGGGGTTACCCACTAAATTGCACTGTGCTTGGGTGCCCATACCCGGATGCCCGCCCCTCCATTCCTGGATGGTACTGGCCTATGAGCCCCATACTTTTAGCTGGATAGTAATCTGCCATCCCTCTGGCCCCGTGCTCATGTGCGCCAGGGAAAATGGGGGTGGCAGAGTCCAGGGACTGTTAGAGATGAAGGCCTCTGGTACTAGGGCTCCTGAGGTTATGCTCAGGCGTTTCCCTTTCCCAGCGAACTTCATCTCTATCAGCCCCTGCTCCCTTTTGCAATGCAAGAGCCTGGGCTTTCAGCTCCTCAACCAAGGCCTTACTCGACTCTATCAATCTCTCCTGCATGGCTACCTGTTGCTGGAGCCTATCATTGTGTTGGCAGAGAGCCTCATTCTCTCTCTGTGCCTCCTGATTGGTCCTGGAGTACTGGGCCAGTCTTTGCTGCAGGAGGGTTACCTCCTGCGTCCCATCCCTACTGGCCTGCTCCATTCTTGCCAGAGCCTCTTCCACCCTCCTGGTGTGCTCTAACAGGTTCTGATGCTCTTTCTGGAGGTCACCCAGCCCCTGGAGGGCCAAGTGATTTTCTTCAGTTTTTCTTTTTAAATGGCAGACTTCCTGGCCTAAGGTGTCCCTTTCCTGACTAAGAGTCTGCATCTGTGCTGCCAGGTCGTCCCTTTGCCTTTCAAGGGCACCAGCTTTCTGGCGCTCCTGATCAAACTCTGCCTGGGTATCCAGGTCTTTCAGGATCAGTTTATTGCTCTCTGCCTTTTCCCTATCTAGGTGGCTTTGCAGGGTGACTACCTGCTCAGCACATGCCCTATTGAAATCTAATTGTTGCTCCAGCTTTTTCTGGCTCTGCAGTAGGGAGTCCAAACCTTCTTGGTACTCCTTCTGCAAGGCCAGAAATCTGGTATCCTGGTCAGACTTTTCCTGTTGCAGGATACACATGTCCTCTTTGATTTTAATGAGATACTGTCTGCTCTCATTTTCTGACTCCTGGCTTCTGTGCATCCTCTGCTCAGAAGAGACCAGGTCAGATTGGGCCTTCTCTAACGCGATCTGTTGCCTATTTGCCAGATCTTGGCCTTCAGCACATTTGTCCTGCATGGCTCCCATATATAGATACAAATATGTCGCTATCCTAAAAATCTTATTGTGTTCATCTTTGGCTTTAGGGGCCATATATAATTCACTCAGGGCCACATGTAATGGACCCTGATCTCTCCATGTATCTGACCCTATTTCAGTGACCTGCTGCGCGATTGCCTGCAACCAGACGTCTGGTCCTGATGAGTCCACTCACCTCTCACAAACAGCTTATGTAAGAAGTGCTCTCTGGCTATTTTGATGTCTACCAGTGTCGTCATTCTGGAGATTTGAGTTCCTTCCTGACTTACCGAAGTTTGTATTTTATTTTGCAAAACAGACCTTCTCCTTAGAGCGTCCCTTTTGAGGAGTGCTTTACAGCGTACCACAGCGTGGTGATCCGACCGGATGTATGTATCCCGTCAGTTAGCACACTGTATTAAGCTGCACAAGTGGTAAACCTAACCCAGAATTTCCCGGCACGAGCCCCCACTTTGTAAGCGGATTCAATTCAACACTACAGCTAAGTCAATGCCTAGTCTGGGATGCTGATGGAAACCCTTATTGATATATTTTTATGTCCAGTTCATGTACTCTGGATGACAACCCTTATATCACACCCCTCTCTTAGAATCCCCCTGACCCCACTGAGCCAAGAAGTAGGTTTGTTTCGCAAATTAAAAGGTTCTATTTGAAAAATTAAACAATATATATATATATATCACACTTCTATAAATAAATTGATAATGGATATTACACTTGTGAATATGAGCAGTAATCAGCAAGAGGTAATCCTACAGTAGCACAGTTCTTGGTTACTTATGAATAGGAACAGAAGAATGAGGTGGGAAAGAATGCTTTATATGGTTCAAGGAAACGCAATGATGAATGAAATGCAGTACAGAAAATAACTTGATATGGCTTCAACAAAAGACAATGTAATCACTTTTCCTTGACAATTCACTCCCCCCCTTTATGCAATATAAGGAGATGGAAAGAAGACACACAGTTCTCAGGAATGCAATCAAATATAATTCAGTTCTCCCCTAGCAAGCTTAGAGGAAAACACGTATGAGTTTTAACACAGGCAATATACTTTGATGTGGTTGCAATTAAGTGAAAAATATGCTAAAAAGGCTTTTAATTCCCTATAGGGGGTTCAGGGTGGGTGATATCTAGTTTAGATTAGTTCAGGCTCATTTTAGCAATGCTCTATGAGTAACTAGCAGGTTAAAATGAATTTTAGCAAAGGAAAGCAAGGAGCTGCTGATTTTTACACGTGGCTGAAATTGTGCAAAATGTCAAATCGCGGCAAATTTAGTTGCGTGCGTCGAGCGCGATTACGGAGGCCCTATAAGTAGCAGGTCGGTTCTAGGTTCGTTGGAAAGCCTAGAATCTCAGCTTTAAGATAAAAGTTAGCACAAACGGTTTTGGAGATACGGACGATTTTGTGAAGGTAGTTTTTCAGATTTGAAATTTAAAAGTTCAAAATGACAGGTGACAGTTTTCAGCTTTAAAAAGGGCAGAATGACACACACGATTCCTATGAGGTAGTTCTAAATAGGTTAAAATAGTTTTAATTAGATTATTTTAAACTAAGAGATTAGTCTGGCACAGTTCTAGAGTACTCACACTATCTTTTGGACAGGAATGGCTTTGTCACCAATCGGGTCAGGATTGGCTGGACTTCTGCTAGCAGTTCTTCACAGCTGTCTGGTCTCTGGTTCTGCTCTCAACTCTGCACAGTTCTGGTCTCTCTGGATCTCTGGTCTCTCTGGATCTCTGGTCTCTGGAGGTTGATGGATTTGAAGTCTGGAGTCTCCCGGCAAAGCGTCCCGCAAGAAAGTAGAAAGTGAATCTCCTACCTGTCCTGCACTGTCTGCTTTTATGTGTTTAGAAAGTGGGTCTGTGCATAGCACAACTGAGCCTGCCCCCTCACTACTTGTCATTGGGCCAATTCCCCCCTCTCCCATGATTGGGGGAAGGAAATGGATTGTCATCATGATGAGGTCTGTTTATGGGTCAGAGGGTTCTCCCCTGGTCAATTTGCCCACAAATCTATATTTGATTCAAATACATATTTCCCAGATACACAAGTGGTTGACATTACATGTACATATTACAGATGAATTAAGACAGTCCTCTGTTCAAGCCCCATGTTCCTGCGAGCTGGGATTCAGAAATGACAACATTTTGCGCTTTTTGGTCGGTTTACCAATATCGGACATTTACCAAAAATTACACAAATGTGCGCAAGGAGTATGGACATTAATTGATGAAGTGTCAGATTTTTAACATGCAGACATTTGGAGTAAGACCCTATTTTCCGCTAGCAACCCCCCAGAATACACCACAAGGTCCTAACACCTCTTAAAACGTGCACAGAAAAATCACAAAAATAATGATATTACTTATATAATTCTGACCAGTCCATACTATGAATTATCCAACTTTTTTTTTAAATTATGCTCTGGCCCAAAGGGATGTGGTTTCCCCCAAGCACATGGTGGAGTTTCTGGTTTGTCCACTTCCCCCAAGCTCAGCTTGCTAGCAGGGGCACTGCCCCTCCCAGTTTCTCCCAAGAGGAAGCCATTTTACGACCCCCCCAATATAACATTTGCCTGAGTCCAGGACAGGGCTTTGTTCAACTTCCTGCAGTCCCCAGGTGCTCCTCCCCTACCCCAATCAGAGAGGTGTCATCTCCTTTTGGCAGGGGCAGCAGGATGCAGCTAGGCCTGGGAAGAGTGGCTGAGCCGGTATCTCCTGTCGGGGCTAGTTGTCAGGCAGAATTCAGCTAAATGTCACTTTAGTTCCCAGTTTTCTACATTCAAATCCAACTTACATGCAGCTATTTTTTATATATACATTAAATAATTACTTCCTTCAAGTCATTTCAGAATATAGTTTTACATTGGATCCACCTCTTAGCAAGTCTTTCCTTGGCCTAGTTTGGGTTCATTTGTTCAGTTTTACACCAAAGCCTGGTGGTTTTAAAACGCCGGCTTTCTGATAGTGGTGAGCACCGGTATTGCATCCATTTTTGAAATTAAGAAAATGAATTCCCCACAGTTCTGGGTTGCTTTTGGCAATCAGCATTGCCATTCCCAATGGTTTCAGGCTACTGTGTGTGTAGCCCAATGGTGGTTTTAGGCAGTGCCCTCCTGTGCTCACAACATAGGCAAAAATGGGTGGCAGCCTATTCTTCATGTTTTCCCTGTGCACTCTCTGGGGAGTTCTGGCCATCATGATGTTTTCAATGCCAGTAAGGCACAGTTTTATGGTAGGGCTTGGATGCATGGGTAAAAACATCCCACAAGCCCCCCCTCTTGCGATGGCCATTCTGACTTTCACTGATGGAACTCGCAAGATCTGGGATGTTCGCCTCATCTTCTTCCAATTCCGTAGATGGCACAGTTCAGCATCTTTTCCTCCCTCCAGTCGATCAATCAGTTCTCCTTGCTGGTCCTGATGGGAGGATTGGGCGGTACCCCGGGCCCCTCAGATCTTTGCTCCCGGTCCCCGGTCGTCCTCCTTGGCCAGTCTCCAGGTTTTCTTTCTCCTAGGACGACAAAGCAAAAGCGGCAATGCCTATTCATAGACATTTTTCCACCACTATTGATATAGTTGGGCGACATATACATTTTATAAATCACGAGAATAGATCATAGCATTCTTATTTTGAAAAACAAGATATCATCATGAAACATTTTTTTTTCCAATCATAATATTTTAGAGACTATATGTGGGATATTTTAGGATGGCAACTGAATTAATCTGGAGCGGTCCCCTCTGGTATTGCAGAGGACTCCTCCAGTTGCTGCAGAGTGTGCCTGGGATGGCAACACTTTAGCTGATTTATATGTACCCACTTGTCTTCCCCTTCTGCCAGACTACCTTTGGGGATGCAGATCTTCTACGCTACAGGGGAGATCTTGTCTATAATTTCAAACGGTCCCTTCCATGTCGGCAAAAATTTTCGCTGTTTGGCCTGGTTCCTTTGGAAATTGTACAGATAGGCCCGGTCCCCCACCCCGTATACTTTCCTGGTGGTTTTCAGGTCGTAGTGGGTTTTCATGCTATCAGCTGATCTTTCTAGATTCCGCTGAGCATAGGCAAAAGCATGTTGAAGGTGTTTCCTTAAATTCTCCACATACTCATGAGTTGTGGAGGCATTTATCAATGTCTGCTCTTGGGTCCTGTAGAGCAAATGCTTGGGAAGCACCATCTTGCGTCCGGTCATCAACTCAAATGGTGACATTTTAGTTGCAGATGAAGGGATAGATCCGATGGCCATTAGGACCAGAGGTAGTCGGATATCCCAACTTGGCCCAGAATCTCCCACAAACTTTTGTAAGATGCTCACAATGGTTCGGTTGTAACTACTGCCCCAGAGGAAGCTGGCCGGTAAGCAATATGTAACTTCCTTTTGACCCCCAGTATCTCCCACATCTTTGTCATTACCTCGCTGGTGAAATGGCTCCTCTGTCTGACTCAATCCTTTGAGGTAGACCAAAACGGGAAAAGATGTGGTTAATCATCAGGGCAGCTGCTGTTTCTGCCTTGCAGTTTGGGGCCGGGAGACATTCCACCCACTTGGTAAACAAGCATGTAACGGTCAACATGTACTTGTTTCTTCTAGAAGAGCGAATTACAGGGCCTACAAAGTCGATTTGCAAATCTGACCATGGCAGTGTCATCCCCCTCTTTTGGAGAGGCGCACGGTGTGTGAGGGATGCTGGCTGAAATTGTGCACACACAAGACACCCCTTCAAGTATTGGATGAGGTCCTGCCCCATGTGTGGCCAGTATGCAACCTCTCTTAAGATTTCAAGTGTTGTATGAAACCCCCTATGACCGGCGGTGGCCGCATCATGGGCGTGACTTAACATCAGGCTTCGGAATGAGGTAGGAACCACCCACTGATCATGGCCAGCTTGGGATTTCCTTACCAACAAACCGTGTTGGATTCGGAACATTTTTTGGACATTTCATCAACACTCTTAGGTCCTCTTTCCCAATGTAATTGGTATCCGTCAGGGGAAAGTTCTCAGGGGCATCAAGGTGTTGGTAAAACTTACCAATGATTGGATCCTCCTTCTGAGCTGTAATTAAATCAGCATCAGGGGTCTCCTTACTCCATTGGGCAGTTGAAAGAGCATTGTGAGCATTTGTCTGGGACCTAGTGATAGCAGTGACCTGGATTTCCCCCAACATGGACTCTATTTCTATTAGCTCCCCTTGGATGTCCCCGGTTTTGGCCAGCTGTTCAGCTAAGTCATTTCCAGTTTTGTCTGGTCCCTCTACTTTGGAATGACCCTTGATCTTTTTCCAGTAGATGGGCATCCCATTCGAGGTGACCAGATCATCAATGTTTTGAATTAACTTCCCATGTTTTAAGGGTTTGTTATTAGCACATAACATGCCTCTGGTTTTCCAATTAACCAGGTGCTCCACGAACCCGTTCCGTACATAATCCGAATCTGTGATTATGACCAGTTCGTGGAGTTGATGTTGGACAGCAGTGAGGATGGCTTGATGCACATCCATCAATTCTGCCACCTGACTACTTCGGGGACCAATTTTGTATCCAGCGGAGGGTTCTGGGGACTCATTCACCCATGTGTTCCCTACGCCAGCCACAAGTTCTTTTTCCCTGTTGTTGTCAACATGGTAAGAGCATCCATCCACATAGACAGTGGGTATTCCCTCACACTTGTCTTTTTCAAAGACTTTGTGTGGGGAATTAAGGTATGCCTCCATGTTGTCCTTGATTTTTAGACTTTCGTCCTCGAGACAGTTTTCTCTGGCACAATCATGCAAGTCAGCCAGACCTTGCGCGAGTGGACTCTTCTTGTTTTGGCCATATCTGACCTCCACAGGAAAGCCTTGCATTGACAGAATCCAGGAAGTAATTCGGAAATTACTCACATTTCCGGCCCGGATTCTGTCACTTTGGAGATATTGCAGAGGCTGGTGTGGAGTCTCCACTATGATGTGTTCCCCCTGGATAAACGTGCAGTAATTCTTCAATGCCCACACCGTTGTCAGGAGTGCCTTCTCACAATCGTTGAATTTTTCCTCCACACTGGATAAAGTTTTGCTCGAATAGGAGATTCCTTTATTGACCTTGTCATGCTTTTCGTATAATACTGCCGTCAAGCACGTATTAGAGAACGCTGTCTCCAGGAAGAACTTCTTGTTTCTGACAGGGTAACCTAGGCAAGGTGCTTGTGAGAGGCTTCTCTTGAGTTGTCTTACTGCCTCGGATTGTTCTGGACCCCATTCCCACTTGACCCCCCCTTCAAGAGATGAATCAGGGGTCTAGTGATCTCTGCGTAGCCCTCAATGAACTTTCTGCTGTAATTAGTCAGTCCAAAGAGGCTCCTTAGTTCCCGCAGAGTTGTGGGATCCTTCAGTTTCTGGAGTGCTTCCACTTTCTTTTCCTGGGGACAGAGACCCTGAGGAGTAATCTCATGCCCCAAGAAATTACCACGGGTTCTACACCACTGTGCTTTCTGAAAGGAAAGTTTTGCTCCGGCGGCCCTCAACTGTGTCAGAACATAACGGATCTCCGCTATGTGTTCCTCCACAAATGAACTTTTGATGAGGACATCATCTACATAAGCCAGGTTACCCCTCACACCCAAGTCTGGCATGGCCTTATGTAGGCAAATGTTGAATTCATTGCCGGAGTTGAGGTATCCGAAGGGAGTCCGGGTCCATGTCTACTGCTGGCCCCCAAAGGTAAAAGCCAGTTTGTATTGGTCCTCACTACTGACAGGTACGGTCCAGTATCCATTGGTCAGGTCTATTGCAGTGAATACCTGTGACCCCTGGATCTGGGCCAGCCCTTGGTCAATGTAGGGCAGAGGCCATCGGGAAGTATGGTCCCGTTTGTTGAGCTCCCTAAGGTCGGCGCAGAGTCTCCACTGGCAGTTTGGCTTCAATATTCCCAGCACCAGATTATTAAAAGTGCTGTGGACTGGGCGGATTATTCCCCGGGACTCAAGGTTCTTAATTATTTCAGTAAGGGACTCCATGGATGCGAGAGGCAAACGATATTGCTTCACAAACAATGGAGTCATTCCAGGGACCGTGGGAATTGTTGTTGTGTGGATGTCGGTGCGACCACAGTCATATGAGTCTACCGCAAAGAGATCTTGGAAATCCAAGAAAACTTGTTTCAACTTTTGCTTCTGTTCCAGAGTCACACAGGCATCAGCTAGGTTGACTCTCTCTTCCACCATCTGCCTGAAGCCTGGAAAGACTTCTGGTTTGGCTATCTCAGCGGCCTCCTCCAGCTGGGTGGAGAAGTCCCTGGTCAGAGTGCTGATTTGGACTGGAGGCTTCAGGTGGGAAAGGCAGCCCTCATGGACCTGGAAAATCACCTCGTCCCCTCTGAAGTCACAAGTCACATCTTCCTTACCATAAGGGCAAGAAGTGTACACCAGGAAGTTCCCCCCATGCCGGGTGAAAATCCTGTCTGGTGTTGTATTGTCCTCACTGTCACTGTCAAAACAGTCCTTGGGGATCGGTCCTAACAGTTAATTTCCTAAATCAATGGAGAAATGTCGGTCATCAACCGCCATTCCAATAATGGTGCATGCGGCTGGAGTAATACTCTTTAAGTCGCTGTTATCCACCTCTATTGGAATGGTGTCATGTTCTATGTTGACTAATGGTGTTGAGTTTACCCCCAACCCTTGCTGTTGGAGGGAAGCATTTAGATGAATATAAGCATCAGGGTTTTTCAATTTTTGTCCTCTTTTAACTTTCACTTCCAGGGAGAATTGTCGGGTCCTTTCTGGGATGGTGACTTCCTCTTTAATCTGAATTTCAACTGCATAAGGTAGCAATTGAGCTGACCTAAATGCTTTTTCTGAATCATCAAAGCATAATGGGATTATCCGCTAATCGGGACCAAGCTTTGAGGTTTATTAGGTCCAAACTAATGGCAAAGCGATTGAGAATGTCACTGCCTAAGTAAAAGGTGGCAGTGACGTCTCGCACGACCCAACAATTATGGACTATGCTCTTGTTGCCAATGGAGATTTTGAGCATACACCTGCTTGGCAGGAGATGTTTGGAATTGGGTGCTTCCAGGTCCATTTCCCATTTATCTATCAGTTTGAATGTGGGAATGGCTGGATCTTTTGGGAATTGGCGGAACATGGCTTCGCTGATGAAGCTCTTACCATTGTTCACACACACGCGAGCGAGAACAGAGTCCTTCCCATCATTTTACTGAACAGGGATGAACAACTGATCTCCAATTTGCTGAATATCAGCCAGGCTCCGAGCTGATTAGACATCTTTCTGGACTATGGGAGTGGGAGTGTCTGATTGTGGATTGGTAAAGAATTTCAGAGTGTTTCCTTCCAGTGTGGAATACCACCTTAAACTGGAAGGAAAGTTGATTTTCAGAAATAGAGAGGACCCCCCACCACCAGTCTGTTGTCCTACTGCTATTACTGTCACGTCTGGAATTTGGTTGTTCTGGAAGTGAAATTCTACTTGGTCAGATTTTTGTTCAACCATGTGGCAGGTGCCATTTAAACTAACATGGTTGACACTCTGTTTTAATTTTATTGGTCGGCTAGTCTGGATCCAGAGGACCTTGTTTACACAATCTATTAGGGGTGACAACCTTCTTTGGAGGTCGTTCCCTAGTAAACAAGGGGTGCCCTCTGGAGTCACTAATATGACCGGGTGTTTCAACCTGTGACGCCCAATTTTAATGTCCAAATCTGCCGTCCCCTTGACGGGAATTTCCTTCCCGTCAAAGTTCTGGAGTTGTCCAGGAAGAGAGGTGAGAGGAATACGATAATTCTCTCCCCTTCCTAAATTCAGTTAATCAAAGGCCCTTCTGGACAGAAGGGTAGCTTGAGATCCAGTGTCCACCAGCGCTGAAATTGTACCCTGCCCCTGTACTTGTACCGGGGCATAATATCTTCCCTCCTTCTCCTCAAGGGGGCACAGATAATGCACATTTTTGGACAACTGGTGGGCCAATTTTCTGGTTTTGGACATTGCAAGAGAAGAGATTTGGGCAGAATTCTGTGGAGAGCCTTGGGAATCTAAAAGAAAAAGTTGGCAACTGGACATCAGAGCCATTATGGGTTCCCCTGGTTCCGGTTCTGGGCCGCCCCCCCCTTTTTGGAGGCAGTCACCAGGATGGGTTTGAACCAGGGGATTTTGGTATTGTTGGTTCTGGGATAGAATGATGGGCGGCGACAGCTCAATCCCCACATCTACCCAGTCTATTGATTCGGTTTTCGGTTCCCCTGGTTCCGGTCCTGGGCCACACCTGCCTTTTGGGAGGCAGTCACCAGGATGGGTTTGACCCAGCGGTTTTTGGTTTTGTTGGTTCTGGGATAGGATGATGGGCGGCGACAGCTCAATCCCCACATCTACCCAGTCTGGATTGGAATCTCTTGGGACCCATTTTTCCTTGGGAGAAGTTCCCCCATCTCTGAAGGAGAAGATCCTTTCCCCAGGATCCTCTGAGGATCCCTCTCCCTCAAATTGGAAGACCTGTACCTCCTCCACAAAGTGGGTCTGTTTGGGTTCTTTGTTTCTCCTACCTCCTCTCTGCTCCTTGGGTGGCAGACTTTCAGGTGTAGGAGATTTTGTTTCCGGTTCCTGGTTTTCCAGGGGCTGTTTACAAGTTGGGAAGGAAGCTTTCTCCAATGCTTTACACCCCCCTTCCCCTTGTGCCTCCTCCCTGGGAACCGGTGGGTTATCGGGGTGCTGCCCCCGTCATTGTTCTGGAGCACCAGGCCCAGAGTTTGGGGCATTCTGCGGTGGCATGCTCATCTGAGGGTTCTGTTGAGCCCTCAGTGTGGAACCCAGATCCCGTACCATATTTTGAACCTGGCGCTCAAGTTGTGAAACCCGCTCAGGCTGATACGGGGCTCTATTTTCTCCCCTGGGCTGATCCCGGGAAGGGTAGCTATCCCTTCTCTGGTAATACCCCGGATTGGGAAGATTTGGGTACCCCTCCACCCTTGGCCTCCCCTCTCCCGGATTAGGTTGTCTGGGCTCAGGGAATTGGGGAAAGAAGGATGGATGATTTTGGGGCTGGAAATTGGGTGGATACCTGGGAAAAAAGTTCTGCCCAGGATTTGGTGAATTTCTGCCCTCCTGGGGGAAGTTATGAGGGAAGTTCCCTGGGTTCGGTGCTTGGCTGGATCCCCCCACCTTGGGCTGGAGGAGTCCACACATAACCCAGGATGGGTCGGTTTCCCTTGTAGCGGGACTTACATAATCAGGGGAGCGGGGGACCCCATTTGTGGGACTACCTCCTCGACTCCCTGTCTGTGACTGGCCCGAGGGCCTTCTGGGCTGTGAATTATTTGGTGCAGGCAGGTTTTTAGGCCCCCCATCTCCAAATCTAAAACGGGGGCAACCTTTACCTCCGCCACCTTGGCAGCAGCAGGGGTGCTGATGGTTTTGGGGTTTTTCTGCGCATTACTTTTATTTTCTATGGGCTTCTGCACCTCATAGATCCAGGTAGCCTGTTCAATGACCCAGTCTAGTGACCTCTTCTCGTGAAAATCTTTCACTAGCTGGGTCATGATGTATTTGGGCAAGGCATGGAAAAAAGTATTGACAAATTCTCTGCTGTCCGTGCGCACCGTTCTGGTGGTCTGCGCAAAGGCACGCTTCAATTCTTGTACGAATTCTTGTGGGGCCTGATCCTCCCACATTGCAAATTGTAGGCTGCCTTGCGAGCCTCTTGAGGATTTCTATGAACAGAAAAATGTTTCAAGATGGCCGCCCTATATGCGGACCATCTTGAATGGTTTTGGTCCTCCAGCCCTGCAAAGAAACTGGAGTATTCTGGGGAGAATGTCCATTTGACGTACTGGATGCAGCTACTGCTGTCCTTCAAATGGAAAGTCTCCATCATTTGCTCATAGAGCTCCAAGTGTTCCCAAACAGAATACTTGGCGTTCTTATGATAAGGCGTGATGACACTCCTTATTGCCTTTATTTGTTTCAATGGGTCCTTAAGCAAGGCCCTTTTTTGCCTTATTGGCCTTTTTGGTTTGGGTGACTCTGGTCCATTCATCCTCTGACACCGAAGCACTGCTCTCAGAGGTGCCCGTCTGATCTTCCAGGTTTTTACCCGGATTCTGCGAGCCTGGGAATGGCTGGCAGAATGTGGGGACCTGATCTCCTGTGTCCTGTAACGCTCAGAGGAGTCTTCAGATCCCTCCTTGCTGCCAGGATTTGATGGGTACCCCCCCCACTGACCTAACTGGGCAGAGGTTTTCCGGATGCCCTTAATGGGCCTACTCTCCTGGGGTTCCCCACTAAATTGCACTGTGCTTGTGTGCCCATACCCGGATGCCCGCCCCTCCATTCCTGGGTGGTACTGGCCTATGAGCCCCATACTTTTAGCTGGATAGTAATCTGCCATCCCTGTGGCCCTGTGCTCATGTGCGCCAGGGAACATGGGGGTGGCAGAGTCCAGGGACTGATAGAGATGAAGGCCTCTGTACTAGGGCTCCTGTGATTATGCTCAGGCGTTTCCATTTCCCAGCGAATTCATCTCTATCAGTCCCTGCTCCCTTTTGCAATGCAAGAGCCTGGGCTTTCAGCTCCTCAACCAAGGCCTTACTCGACTCTATCAATCTCCCCTGCATGGCTACCTGTTGCTGGAGCCTATCATTGTGTTGGCAGAGAGCCTCTTTCTCTCTCTGTGCCTCCTGATTGGTCCTGGAGTACTGGGCCAGTCTTTGCTGCAGGAGGGTTACCTCCTGCGTCCCATCCCTACTGGCCTGCTCCTTTCTTGCCAGAGCCTCTTCCACCCTCCTGGTGTGCTCTAACAGGTTCTGATGCTCTTTTTGGAGGTCACCCAGCCCCTAGAGGGCCAAGTGATTTTCTTCAGTTTTTCTTTTTAAATGGCAGACTTCCTGGCCTAAGGTGTCCCTTTCCTGACTAAGAATCTGCATCTGTGCCGCCACGTCGTCCCTTTGCCTTTGAAGGGCACCAGCTTTCTGGCGCTCCTGATCAAACTCTGCCTGGGTATCCAGGTCTTTCAGGATCAGTTTATTGCTCTCTGCCTTTTCCCTATCTAGGTGGCTTTGCAGGGTGACTACCTGCTCAGCACATGTCCTATTGAAATCTAATTGTTGCTCCAGCTTTTTCTGGCTCTGCAGTAGGGAGTCCAAACCTTCCTGGTACTCCTTCTGCAAGGCCAGAAATCTGGTATCCTGGTCAGACTTTTCCTGTTGCAGGATACACATGTCCTCTTTGATTTTAATGAGATACTGTCTGCTCTCATTTTCTGACTCCTGGCTTCTGTGCATCCTCTGCTCAGAAGAGACCAGGCCAGATTGGGCCTTCTCTAACGCGATCTGTTGCCTATTTGCCAGATCTTGGCCTTCAGCACATTTGTCCTGCATGGCTCCCATATATAGATACAAATATGCCGCTATCCTAACAATCTTATTGTGTTCATCTTTGGCTTTAGGGGCCATATATAATTCACTCAGGGCCACATGTAATGGACCCTGATCTCTCCATTTATCTGACCCTGTTTCAGTGACCTGTTGCGCGATTGCCTGCAACCAGACCGTTTGGTCCTGATGGGTCCACTCACCTCTCACAAATAGCTTATGTAAGAAGTGCTCTCTGGCTATTTTGATGTCTACCAGTGTCGTCATTCTGGAGATTTGAGTTCCTTCCTGACTTACCGAAGTTTGTATTTTATTTTGCAAAACAGACCTTCTCCTTAGAGCGTCCCTTTTGAGGAGTGCTTTACAGCGTACCACAGAGTGGTGATCCGACCGGATGTATGTATCCCGTCAGTTAGCACACTGTAGTAAGCTGCACAAGTGGTAAACCTAACCCAGAATTTCCCGGCACGAGCCCCCACTTTGTAAGCGGATTCAATTCAACACTACAGCTAAGTCAATGCCTAGTCTGGGATGCTGATGGAAACCCTTATTGATATATTTTTATGTCCAGTTCATGTACTCTGGATGGCAACCCTTATATCACACCTCTCTCTTAGAATCCCCCTGACCCCACTGAGCCAAGAAGTAGGTTTGTTTCGCAAATTAAAAGGTTTTATTTGAAAAATTAAACAATATATATATATATCACACTTCTATAAATAAATTGATAATGGATATTACACTTGTGAATATGAGCAGTAATCAGCAAGAGGTAATCCTACAGTAGCACAGTTCTTGGTTACTTATGAATAGGAACAGAAGAATGAGGTGGGAAAGAATGCTTTATATGGTTCAAGGAAACGCAATGATGAATGAAATGCAGTACAGAAAATAACTTGATATGGCTTCAACAAAAGACAATGTAATCACTTTTCCTTGACAATTCACTCCCCCCCTTTATGCAATATAAGGAGATGGAAAGATGACACACAGTTCTCAGGAATGCAATCAAATATAATTCAGTTCCCCCCTACCAAGCTTAGAGGAAAACACGTATGAGTTTTAACACAGGCAAGATACTTTGATGTGATTGCAATTAAGTGAAAAATATGCTAAAAAGGCTTTTAATTCCCTATAGGGGGTTCAGGGTGGGTGATATCTAGTTTAGATTAGTTCAGGCTCATTTTAGCAATGCTCTATGAGTAACTAGCAGGTTAAAACGAATTTTAGCAAAGGAAAGCAAGGAGCTGCTGATTTTTACACGTGGCTGAAATTGTGCAAAATGTCAAATCGCGGCAAATTTAGTCGCGTGCGTCGAGCGCGATTACGGAGGCCCTATAAGTAGCAGGTCGGTTCTAGGTTCGTTGGAAAGCCTAGAATCTCAGCTTTAAGATAAAAGTTAGCACAAACGGTTTCAGAGATACGGACGATTTTGTGAAGGTAGTTTTTCGGTTTGAAATTTAAAAGTTCAAAATGACAGGTGACAGTTTTCAGCTTTAACAAGGACAGAATGACACACACGATTCCTATGAGGTAGTTCTAAATAGGTTAAAATAGTTTTAATTAGATTATTTTAAATTAAGAGATTAGTCTGGCACAGTCCTAGAGTACTCACACTATCTTTTGGACAGGAATGGCTTCGTCACCGATTGGGTCAGGATTGGCTGGACTTCTGCTAGCAGTTCTTCACAGCGGTCTGGTCTCTGGTTCTACTCTCAGCACTGCACAGTTCTGGTCTCTCTGGATCTCTGGTCTCTTTGGATCTCTGGTCTCTCTGGATCTCTGGTCTCTAGAGGTTGATGGATTTGAAGTCTGGAGTCTCCCGGCAAAGCGTCCCGCAAGAAAGTGGAAAGTGAATCTCCTACCTGTCCTGCACTGTCTGCTTTTATGTGTTTAGAAAGTGGGTGTGTGCGTGGCATAACTGAGCCTGCCCCTCACTACTTGTCATTGGCCCAATTCCCCCCTCTCCCATGATTGGGGGAAGGAAATGGATTGTCATCATGATGAGGTCTGTTTATGGGTCAGAGGATCCTCCCCTGGTCTATTTGCCCACAAATCTATATTTGATTCAAATACATATTTCCCAGATACACAAGTGGTTGACATTACATGTACATATTACAGATGAATTAGGACAGGTCTCTGTTCAAGCCCCATGTTCCTGCGAGCTGGGATTCAGAAATGACAACATTTGCGCTTTTTGGTCAGTTTACCAATATTCCCCCAAGCTCAGCTTGATAGCAGAGGCACTGCCCCTCCCAGTTTCCCCCAAGAGGAAGCCATTTTACGACCCCCCCAATATAACATTTGCCTGAGTCCAGGACAGGGCTTTGTTCAACTTCCTGCAGTCCCCAAGTGCTCCTCCCCTAACCCAATCAGAGAGGTGTCATCTCCTTTTGGCAGGGGCAGCAGGATGCAGCTAGGCCTGGGAAGAGTGGCTGAGCCGGTTTCTCCTGTCGGGGGTAGTTGTCAGGCAGAATTCAGCTAAATGTCACTTTAGTTCCCAGTTTTCTACATTCAAATCCAACTTACATGCAGCTATTTTTTATATATACATTAAATAATTACTTCCTTCAAGTCATTTCAGAATATAGTTTTACATTGTATCCACCTCTTAGCAAGTCTTTCCTTGGCCTGGTTTGGGTTAATTTGTTCAGTTTTACACCAAAGCCTGGTGGTTTTAAAACGCTGGCTTTCTGATAGTGGTGAGCACCGGTATTGCATCCATTTTTGACATTAAGAAAATGAATTCCCCACAGTTCTGGGGTGTTTTTGGCAATCAGCATTGCCATTCCCAATCGTTTCAGGCTACTGTGTGTGTAGCCCAATGGTGGTTTTAGGCAGTGCCCTCCTGTGCTCACAACAAAATTGGGTGGCAGCCTATTCTTCATGTTTTCCCTGTG